>NC_052151.1:223913337-223963722 GCF_902713615.1 Scyliorhinus canicula
TGCTGCAGTGCATCTTGTAGATGGGACACACGGCTGCCACTGTGCGTCGGTGGGGGAGGGAGTGATTGACGCTGGTTGATGTTTGTCTTTGTTCCTTGTTTTCTGCAGTGATTGAGAAATGGTGGGGGTGTAAGCGGCTCGATTACGCCCTCTACTGTCCGGATGCCCTCACTGCCTTCCCCACTCTAACTCTTCCTCACCTCTTCCACGCCAGCTACTGGGAGTCAACCGATGTCGTGGCTTTTATTCTGCGACAGGTAATGTCCACCTCAAAATCCACACCGGTGTCAGCATCAAGTTCTGCCAGGACAGGTACAGCACGGGGTTAGATACAGAGTAAGCTCCCTCTACACTGTCCCCATCAAACACTCCCAGGACAGGTACAGCACGGGGTTAGATACAGAGTAAAGCTCCCTCTACACTGTCCCCATCAAACACTCCCAGGACAGGTACAGCACGGGGTTAGATACAGAGTAAAGCTCCCTCTACACTGTCCCATCAAACACTCCCAGGACAGGTACAGCACGGGGTTAGATACAGAGTAAAGCTCCCTCTACACTGTCCCCATCCAACATTCCCAGGACAGGTACAGCACGGGGTTAGATACAGAGTAAAGCTCCCTCTACACTGTCCCCATCAAACACTCCCAGGACAGGTACAGCCTGGGGTTAGATACAGAGTAAAACTCTGATGACCCTTTCCTGACTGTTTCTTGCCCAAGGAACTTAGTAAGAGAAGGGAAGTTATTTGACCGCTGAACCTTGTCCTTTCCTGTGGTGTTATCATATCAGAATTGGAAGGGTTAATGAAGTATTGAGAGCAGCCACCAGAGGGAGCTACAGTTACAACTATATAAGGCAGTGATGTTAAGCCTTGTGGGAGAATGTGTGCAGGAGTTAGCTCGTGAGAGTCAGGAGTACAGATAGTGTAAGTGAGAGCAGATCATAGTTTATACCAGGAGTGATATTAACTGTAGGCGAGTGTAGTTTAAATATTATTAATCAACTGTGAATTCCTTAGGAGTACGTGTCGAATCCACGTTCGCAGTGTTAATAAATTTGTCGCTTTGTTTAAATTGAAGCTATTTGTGGTCTTTATGAAGTCTACGCCAACCATTTGGAAATAAGTAACACGAAGAACACCCGAGTTCCGGGACGTTGGTGATAGGTTTTATCACTGAATATGAATGTTGTTCTTTTCCCTACGTCCTTCCTGGCGTCAGCGAATAATAAAGCTCTCCATCTCCGATTGCAGACTCCTTAAGTCAGCGTCGATTGTAGTTTGCGAAAGAGAAAGAAGCCCAAACCTTAATCTGACTGCTTAAAGCTGCGGGCTCGAGGGTTCAGACCCTGTCCTTGACCCCGCCAACCGTCGGAAACTGTCGCCCTTTCCTGACCCCCTGACCAACCCCCCCCCCCCCCCTCCCCCCCCCCCCCCCCCCCCCCCCCTCCCCCGACACCAGCTTTCGGGAGCAACGAGACCCCGGGGAGCGCAAACCGTCCGTCTGTTCAAACTCTGCCCGTCACCCGAAGCATTTCAGATTCTCGAGGGGGGGGGGCGGGTTTGAGAGGTTCGTGGCTCAGAGGGTGTTCGCCGAGACCCCCCCCCCCCCAACAAGGCCATAAGACGTAGGAGCAGGCGGAAGCCGTGCGGCCCATCGATTCGGCTCCGCCATTAATAAGGACACGGGGAGTTTGCACTGAGTAATATAAAGAACGTTGGTGTCCCCATCACTCTCGATTATCTGATTAACAATGTCCATCTCGGTGGGCGGCACGGTGGCGCAGTGGTTAGCACTGCTGCCTGCGGCGCTGAGGACCTGGGTTCGATCCCGGCCCCGCGTCACTGTCCGTGTGGAGTTTGCACATTCTCCCCCGTGTGTGCGTGGGTCTCACCCCCACAATCCAAAGATGTGCCGGCTAGGTAGATTGGCCACGCTAAATTGTCCCTTAATTGGAAAAATATAATTGGGTTAATTTATATTAAACATGTCCATCTCGGCCTGGATCATACTGAACGGCCCGGCCTCAGCAGCTCTCTGCGGTGAAGAATTCCACACCCACTCCCCTCTGAGAGGAGAGATTCCTCCTCATCTCCGGGTGAAACGGGCAGTTATTTCTCATGCCCCCTGTCTCCCGCCATTGTGCGCCCACTTGACCATCTCGTTCCATCGCTCAGCAGGTGATGAAGCAGCACAGCACGGAGCCTGAACCGACGGGATTGGAGATCTCCGACTACTGCCCTCCGCTGACTCGCGAGAAGTGGCTGCGCCGACGGACCCACGTCAAGATACGGGTATGTGACGGGGGGCACGTTCTGTGTGGCATCTCCTCTAAACCTTGCCCCCTCGCACCTTAAACCTATGCCCCCTAGTAATTTACCCCTCTACCCTGGGGAAAAGCCTCTGACTATCCACTCTGTCTATGCCCCTCATAATTTTGTAGACCTCTATCAGGTCGCCCCTCAACCTCCGTCGTTCCAGTGAGAACAAACCGAGTTTATTCAACCTCCTCATAGCTAATGCCCTCCATACCAGGCAATATCCTGGTAAATCTCTTCTGCACCCTCTCTAAAGCCTCCACATCCTTCTGGTAGTGTGGCGACCAGATGTGAACACTATACTCCCAGTGTGGCCTAACTAAGGTTCTATACAGCTGCAACATGACTTGCCAATCCTTATACTCAATGCCCCGGCCAATGAAGGCAAGCATGCCGTATGCCTTCTTGACTACCTTCTCCACCTGTGTTGCCCCTTTCAGTGACCTGTGGACCTGTACACCTAGATCTCTCTGACTGTCAATACTCTTGAGGGTTCTGCCATTCACTGTATATTCCCTACCTGCATTAGACCTTCCAAAATGCATTACCTCACATGTGTCCGGATTAAACTCCATCTGCCATCTCTCCGCCCAAGTCTCCAAACGATCTAAATCCTGCTGTATCCTCTGACAGTCCTCATCGCTCATCCGCAATTCCAGCAACCTTTGTGTCATTTGTAAACTTACTAATCAGACCAGTTACATTTTCCTCCAAATCATTTATATATTCTACGAACAGCAAAGGTCCCAGCACTGATCCCTGCAGAACACCACTAGTCACAGCCCTCCAATCAGAAAAGCCCCCTTCCATTGTTACTCTCTGCCTTCTGTGACCCAGCCAGTTCTGTATCCATCTTGCCAGCTCACCCCTGATCCCGTGTGACTTCACCTTTTGTACCAGTCTGCCATGAGGGACCTTGTCCGTTTTATGGCCTGAATCAAGGGCTTGCCACTCGGGAAAAAGTCAAAACGTATGGTCGAGGCTTGGAGGCAACTGTCTGCGTTGTTCACAAACCAGCTGAATTCCCAGTGGATGCTAAAGATGGCTGAGAAGGCGCCACTGAAACTTTGTGCGCAGGATTCAGAGGGCGTTCCTGTCAGTGTCTATATCGGTCATGGGAGTCATCCACAAAGGGTGAAGGATTTTGGTCCTGGCATTGAAAGAATTGGTTTGAAAGCTAATGGACCAACTCGTTATACTGAGGATTTCACAGAAGCTGCTGAAGGTGATCTCAGTGTTGGGATAAAATGTGCTGCTCGTGGAATTAGTGAATCTGAGCAGGACATCGAATTTGACATCATTCCAAATCGTCACGATACTTACACACTCAAATATACACCATCAGCTGCTGGACAGTACATCATCCAGCTCCTACACCCCCTCCCTATCTCTGTAACCTCCTCCAGCCCCTAACACCCCTCCCTATCTCTGTAACATCCTCCAGCTCCAACACCCCTCCCTATCTCTGTAACCTCCTCCAGTCCCTACAACCCTCCCTATCTCTGTAACCTCCTCCAGCTCCTACAACCCTCCCTATCTCTGTAACCTCCTCCAGCTCCTACAACCCTCCCTATCTCTGTAACCTCCTCCAGCCCCTACACCCCTCCCTATCTCTGTAACCTCCTCCAGCCCCTACAACCCTCCCTATCTCTGTAACCTCCTCCAGCCCCTACAACCCTCCCTATCTCTGTAACCTCCTCCAGCCCCGACATCACTCCCTATCTCTGTAACCTCCTCCAGCCCCTACACCCCTCCCTATCTCTGTAACCTCCTCCAGCCCCTACACCCTACCGATCTCTGTAACCTCCTCCAGCTCCTACACCCCTCCCTATCTCTGTAACCTCCTCTAGCCCCTACAACCCTCCCTATCTCTGTAACCTCCTCCAGCTCCTACACCCCTCCCTATCTCTGTAACCTCCTCCAGCTCCTACACCCCTCCCTATCTCTGTAACCTCCTCCAGCCCCTAGAGCCCTCCCTATCTCTGTAACCTCCTCCAGCCCCTACAGCCCTCCCTATCTCTGTAACCTCCTCCAGTCGCTACACCCCTCCCTATCTCTGTAACCTCCTCCAGCTCCTACAACCCTCCCTATCTCTGTAACCTCCTCCAGCTCCTACACCCCTCCCTATCTCTGTAACCTCCAGCCCCTACAACCCTCCCTATCTCTGTAACCTCCAGCCCCTACAACCCTCCCTATCTCTGTAACCTCCTTCAGCTCCTACACCCCCTCCCTATCTCTGTAACCTCTAGTCCCTACAACCCTTCCTATCTCTGTAACCTCCTCCAGACCCTACAACCCTCCCTATCTCTGTAACCTCCTCCAGCCCTCCAACCCTCCCTATCTCTGTAACCTCCTCCAGCCCCTACAATCCTCCCTATATCTGTAACCTCCTCCAGCCCTAACAACCCTCCCTATCTCTGTAACCTCCTCCACTCCCTACAACCCTCCCTATCTCTGTAACCTCCTCCATTCCCTACAACCGTCCCTACCTCTGTAACCTCCTCCAGTCCCTACAACCCTATCTCTGTAACCTCCTCTAGCCCCTACCATCCTCCCTATCTCCGTAACCTACTCCAGCCCCAACAACCCTCCCTATCTCTGTAACCTCCTCCAACCCCAACAACCCTCCCTATTTCTGAAACCTCCTCCACTCCCTACAACCCTCCCTATCTCTCTCACCTCCTCCAGCCTCTACAACCCTCCCTATCTCTGTAACCTCCTCCAGCCCCTACAACCCTATCTCTGTAACCTCCTCCAGCCCCTACCACCCTCCCTATCTCTGTAACCTCCTCCAGCCCCGACAACCCTCCCTATCTATGTAACCTACTCCAGTCCCTACAACCCTCCCTATACTCCAAGCCCTACAACTCTCCCTATCAGTAACCTCCTCCAGCCCCTACAACCCTATCTCTGTAACCTCCTCCAGCCCCTACAACGCTCCCTATCTCTGAAACCTCCTCCAGCCCCTACAACCCCTCCCTATCTCTGTAACCTCCTCCAGCCCCTACAACCCTCCCTATCTCTGTAACCTCCTCCAGCCCCTACACCCCTCCCTATCTCTGTACCCTCCTCCAGCCCCTACCATCCTCCCTATCTCCGTAACCTACTTCAGCCCCAACAACCCTCCCTATCTCTGTAACCTCCTCCAACCCCTACAACCCTCCCTATATGTAACCTCCTCCAGCCCCTCCAATCCTCCCTATTTCTGAAACCTCCTCCAGTCCCTACAACCCTCCCTATCTCTGTAACGTCCTCCAGCCCCAACAACCCTCCCCATCTCTGTAACCTCCTCCAACTCCTACACCCCCTCCCTATCTCTGTAACCTCCTCCAGTCCCTACAATCCTCCCTATCTCTGTAACCTCCTCCAGCCCCTACAACCCTCCCTATGTCTGTAACCATCTCCAGTCCCTACACCCCTCCCTATCTCTGTAACCTCCTCCAGCCCCTACAACCCTCCCTATCTCTGTAACCTCCTCCAGCCCCTACAACCCTCCCTATCTCTGTAACCCCTCCAGCCCCTACACCCTCCCTATCTCTGTAACCTCCTCCAGCCCCTACAACCCTCCCTATCTCTGTAACCTCCTCCAGGCCCCTACAACCCTCCCTATCTCTGTAACCTCCTCCAGCCCTACAACCCTCCCTATCTCTGTAACCTCCTCCAGCCCCTACACCCCTCCCTATCTCTGTAACCTCCTCCAGCCCCTACAACCCTCCCTATCTCTGTAACCTCCTCCAGTCCCTACACCCCTCCCTATCTCTGTAACCTCCTCCAGCCCCTACAACCCTCCCTATCTCTGTAACCTCCTCCAGCCCTACAACCCTCCCTATCTCTGTAACCTCCTCCAGCCCCTACAACCCTCCCTATCTCTGTAACCTCCTCCAGCCCCTACAACCCTCCCTATCTCTGTAACCTCCTCCAGCCCCTACAACCCTCCCTATCTCTGTAACCTCCTCCAGCCCCTACACCCCCTCCCTATCTCTGTAACCTCCTCCAGCCCCTACAACCCTCCCTATCTGTAACCTCCTCCAGCCCCTACAGCCATCCCTATCTCTGTAACCTCCTCCAGCCCCTACAGCCCTCCCTATCTCTGTAACTTCCTCCAGCCCCACACCCCCTCCCTATCTCTGTAACCTCCTCCAGCCCCATCAACCCTCTCTATCTCTGTAACCTCCTCCAGCCCCTACAACCCTCCCTATCTCTGTAACCCCCTCCAGCCCCCACACCCCCTCCCTATCTCTGTAACCTCCTCCAGCCCCCACACCCCCTCCCTATCTCTATAACCTCCTCCAGGCCCCACACCCCCTCCCTATCTCTGTAACCTCCTCCAGCCCCATCAACCCTCTCTATCTCTGTAACCTCCTCCAGCCCTACAATCCTCCCTATGTAACCTCCTCCAGCCTCTACACCCCTCCCTATCTCTGTAACCTCCTCCAGCCCCTACACCCCCTCCCTATCTCTGTAACCTCCTCCAGCCCCTACAACCCTCCCTATCTCTGTAACCTCCTCCAGTCCCTACAACCCTCCCTATACTCCAAGCCCTACAACTCTCCCTATCTGTAACCTCCTCCAGCCCCTACAACCCTATCTCTGTAACCTCCTCTAGCCCCTATCACCCTCCCTATCTCTGTAACCTACTCCAGCCCCTACAACCCTCCCTATCTCTGTAACCTCCTCCAACCCCTACAACCCTCCCTATTTCTGAAACCTTCTCCAGTCCCTACAACTCTCCCTATCTCTGTAACCTCCTCCAGCCCCTACAACCCTCCCTATCTCTGTAACCTCCTCCAGCTCCTACAACCCTCCCTATCTCTGTAACCTCCTCCAGTCCCTACAACCCTCCCTATCTCTCTCACCTCCTCCAGCCCCTACAACTCTCCCTATCTCTGTAACCTCCTCCAGCCCCTACAACCCTCCCTATCTCTGTAACCTCCTCCAGCCCCGACAACCCTCCCTATCTATGTAACCTACTCCAGTCCCTACAACCCTCCCTATACTCCAAGCCCTACAACTCTCCCTATCTGTAATCTCCTCCAGCCCCTACAACCCTATCTCTGTAACCTCCTCCAGCCCCTACAACGCTCCCTATCTCTGAAACCTCCTCCAGCCCCTACACCCCTCCCTATCTCTGTACCCTCCTCCAGCCCCTACACCCCTCCCTATCTCTGTACCCTTCTCCAGCCCCTACCATCCTCCCTATCTCCGTAACCTACTCCAGCCCCAACAACCCTCCCTATCTCTGTAACCTCCTCCAACCCCTACAACCCTCCCTATATGTAACCTCCTCCAGCGCCTCCAATCCTCCCTATTTCTGAAACCTCCTCCAGTCCCTACAACCCTCCCTATATCTGTAACGTCCTCCAGCCCCAACAACCCTCCCCATCTCTGTAACCTCCTCCAACTCCTACACCCCCTCCCTATCTCTGTAACCTCCTCCAGTCCCTACAACCCTCCCTATCTCTGTAACCTCCTCCAGACCCTACAACCCTCCCTATCTCTGTAACCTCCTCCAGCCCCTACAACCCTCCCTATCTCTGTAACCCCCTCCAGCCCCCACACCCCCTCCCTATCTCTGTAACCTCCTCCAGTCCCCACACCCCCTCCCTATCTCTATAACCTCCTCCAGGCCCCACACCCCCTCTCTATCTCTGTAACCTCCTCCAGCCCCTACAATCCTCCCTATGTAACCTCCTCCAGCCTCTACACCCCTCCCTATCTCTGTAACCTCCTCCAGCCCCTACAACCCTCCCTATCTCTGTAACCCCCTCCAGCCCCGACACCCCCTCCCCATCTCTGTAACCTCCTCCAGCCCCCACACCCCCTCCCTATCTCTATAACCTCCTCCAGGCCCCACACCCCCTCCCTATCTGTAACCTCCTCCAGCCCCTACAATCCTCCCTATCTCTGTAACCTCCTTTAGCCCCCACAGCCCCTCCCTATCTCTGTAACCTCCTCCAGCCCCCACACCTCCTCCCTATCTCTGTAACCTCCTCCAGCCCCCACACCCCCTCCCTATCTCTGTAACCTCCTCCAGCCCCCACACCCCCCTCCCTATCTCTGTAACCTCCTCCAGCCCCTACACCCCCTCCCTATCTCTGTAACCTCCTCCAGCCCCTACAATCCTCCCTATCTCTGTAACCTCCTCCAGCCCCTACACCCCCTCCCTATCTCTGTAACCTCCTCCAGCCCCTACAACCCTCCCTATCTGTAACTTCCTCCAGCCCCGACAACCATCCCTATCTCTGTAACCTCCTCCAGCCCCTACAGCCCTCCCTATCTCTGTAACTTCCTCCAGACCCTACAGCCCTCCCTATCTCTGTAACCTCCAGTCCCAACAACCCTCCCTATCTCTGTAACTTCCTCCAGCCCCTATAACCCTCCCTATCTCTGTAACCTCCTCCAGCCCCTACAACCCTCCCTATCTCTGTAACCTCCTCCAGCCCCTATAACCCTCCCTATCTCTGTAACTTCCTCCAGCCCCTACAACCCTCCCCCTCTCTGTAACCACCTCCAGCCCTACAACCCTCCCTATCTCTGTAACCTACATCCCTCCCTATCTCTAACCTCCAGCCCCTACCCCCCTCCCTATCTCTGTAACCTCCTCCAGCCCCTACATCCCTCCCTATCTCTGTAACCTCCTCCAGCCCCTACACCCCTCCCTATCTCTGTAACCTCCTCCAGCCCCTACACCCCTCCCTATCTCTGTAACCTCCTCCAGCCCCTACATCCCTCCCTATCTCTGTAACCTCCAGCCCCTACCCCCCTCCCTATCTCAGTTACGGTTTGTGAATAGGAAGTGCTTTGATCCGTTGTGATTGTCCGTTGCTACATTAACATTTTCCCCCTCTACAGAACGTTGCTGCCAATCACCGAGCCTGCGATGTGGTTGTGTGTGTTGGAGCTCCGCAGGTTCTGACTGGGAGATTTGCCTATGGCCCCTTAGATGTTGTTACTCTGACTGGGGAGAAGGTAGGTATCGCTCGCCCCCTTAGTACCCTGCGCACTGGATCGCCAGGTTTCAGAGTCCCCCATCCTCACCCAGTCCTCTCTCCCTGCTTCTCTCTCTCCATCTCACCTTGCTCTCTCTCTCTCTCCATCCCTCCCTGCTCGCTCTCTCCATCTCTCCCTGCTCTCTCTCTCTCTCTCTCTCTCCGTCCCTCCCTGCTCTCTCTCTCTCTCCATCCATCCCTGCTTCTCTCTCTCCATCTCTCCCTGCTTCTCTCTCTCCATCTCACCTTGCTCTCTCTCTCTCTCCATCCCTCCCTGCTCGCTCTCTCCATCTCTCCCTGCTCTCTCTCTCTCTCTCTCTCCGTCCCTCCCTGCTCTCTCTCTCTCCATCTCTCCCTGCTTCTCTCTCTCCATCTCACCTTGCTCTCTCTCTCTCTCCATCTCTCCCTGCTCTCTCTCTGTCCATCTCTCCCTGCTCTCTCTCTCTCTCCATCTCTCCCTGCTTCTCTCTCTCCATCTCTCCCTGCTCTCTCTCTCTCCCCATCTCTCCCTGCTTCTCTCTCTCCGTCTCACCTTGCTCTCTCTCCATCATCCCTGCTCTCTCTCCATCTCTCCCTGCTCTCTCTCTCTCTCTCCATCCCTCCCTGCTCTCTCTCTCTCTCCCATCCTCCCTGCTTCTCTCTCTCCATCTCACCTTGCTCACTCTCTCTCTCCATCTCTCCCTGCTCTCTCTCTGTCCATCTATCCCTGCTCTCTCTCTCTCTCCATCTCTCCCTGCTTCTCTCTCCATCTCTCCCTGCTCTCTCTCTCTCCATCTCTCCCTGCTTCTCTCTCTCCATCTCACCTTGCTCTCTCTCCATCATCCCTGCTCTCTCTCCATCTCTCCCTGCTCTCTCTCTCTCCATCTCTCCCTGCTCTCTCTCTCTCTCCATCTCTCCCCTGCTCTCTCTCTCTCTCCATCTCTCCCTGCTCTCTCTCTATCCCTGCTCTCTCTCTCTCTCCATCTCTCCCTGCTCTCTCTCTCTCTCTCCATCTCTCCCTGCTCTCTATCTCTCCTCTCTCTCCCTGCTCTCTCTGTCTCTCTCCATGCTCTCTCTCTCTCTCCATCTCTCCCTGCTCTCTCTCTCTCCATCTCTCCCTGCTCTCTCTCCATCTCTCTCTGCTCTCTCTCTCCATCTCTCCCTGCTCTCTCTCTCTCCATCTCTCCCTGCTCTCTCTCTCCATCTCTCCCGGCTCTCTCTCTCCATCTCTCCCAGCTCTCTCTCTCTCCATCTCTCCCTGCTCTCTCCCTCTCCATCCCTCCCTGCTCTCTCTCCGTCTCTCCCTGCTCTCTCTATCTCCACCTCCCTGCTCTCTCTCTCCATCTCTCCCTGCTCTCTCTATCTCCATCTCTCCCTGCTCTCTCTCCATCTCTTTGTGCTCCATCTCTCCCTGCTCTCTCTCTCTCTCTCCATCTCTCCCTTCTCTCTCCCTGCTCTCTCTCCCTCTCTCCCTGCTCTCTCTCTCTCCATCTCTCCCTGCTTTCTCTCCCTCTCTCCCTGCTCTCTCTCTCTCTCCATCTCTCCCTGCTCTCTCTCCATCTCTACCTGCTCTCTCTCCATATCTCCCTGCTCTCTCTCTCTCTCTCCTTCTCTCCCTGCTCTCTCTCTCCATCACTCCCTGCTCTCTCTCCATCTCTCCCTGCTCTCTCTCTCTCCATCTCTCCTGCTCTCTCTCCATCTCTCCCTGCTCTCTCCATCTCTCAATTTCTCCCTGCTCTCTCTCTCTCTCCATCTCTCCCTGCTCTCTCTCCATCTCTCCCTGCTCTCTCCCTCTCTCCATCTCTCCCTGCTCTCTCTCTCTCCATCTCCCTGCTCTCTCTCTCCATCTCTCCCTGCTCCTCTCTCTCTCTCTCCATCTCTCCCTGCTCTCTCTCTATCTCCATCTCTCCCTGCTCTCTCCATCTCTCCCTGCTCTCTCTCTCTCTCTCCATCTCCCTGCTCTCTCTCTCTCTCTCTCTACGTCTCTCCCTGCTCTCCCTCCCTCTCTCCCTCCTCTCTCTCCCTCTCCCTGCTCTCTCTATGTCTCTCCCTGCTCTCTCTCCCTCTCTCCCTGCTCTCTCTCTCCATATCTCCCTGCTCTCTCTCTCTCTCCATCTCTCCCTGCTCTCTCTCTGTCTCCATCTCTCCCTGCTCTCTCCATCTCTCCCTGCTCTCTCTCTCTCTCCATCTCCCTGCTCTCTCTCTCTCTCTCTCTCTCTCTCCATCTCTCCCTGCTCTCCCTCCCTCTCTCCCTCCTCTCTCTCCCTCTCCCTGCTCTCTCTATCTCTCTCCCTGCTCTCTCTCCCTCTCTCCCTGCTCTCTCTCCATCTCTCCCTCTCTCACTCTCTCCCTGCTCTCTCTCTCCATCTCTCCCTGCTCTCTCTCTCTCCATCTCTTTGTGCTCTCTCTTCATCGCTTCCTGCTCTCTCTATCCCTCCATCTATCTGTGCTCTCTCTCCCTCTCTCCACACTCTCTCTTCGTCTCTCCCTGCCCTCTCCCCGTGCTCGCTACCCCACACCCTCCCTCTGCCTCCTCCTCCTCCCCCCGTGTCCCCCTGCCTCTTGCCCCTCTCCCTGCACCCCCCCCCCCCTCCCTCTCTCTCTCTCTCTGAAACTGTTCTCTGTCCCTCACTCTGACAGGTTGACATCTACATAATGACCCAGCCTCCTTCGGGAAAATGGATTCAATGCGCCTCTGAAAGCACGAGCAGCAGTGGGAGGGTCTCGTGCAGCCTCCCGGCGGACAAGAGGCTTCCCCTCGGCCTCTACCCCGTACGGATGTTTGTCAGGTAAGCCCAGGCGGGATGCTGGGTAGGAGAAAGCGGGCTGTTTAACCCCCGGGGCTAAAAGGGGTTCAATTCTCAGCATGGATTCCACAGACCCGATTGGCAAAGATTAACGGGTTGGACCCCATCGACCGTCGGAGAGTTTTTACATAGAGAATTTCAGCGAAGGGGCAATTCAGCGTGGCCAATCCGCCCACCCTGCACATCTTTTGGGTTTTGGCGGGGAGTGGGGGGGGGGCGAATCCCACGGGGAGAATGTGCAAACTCCACACGGGACAGTGGCCGGGATCGAACCTGGGACCTCGGCCGCCGTGAGGCAGCAGTGCTAATAAACTGCGCCGCCGTGCTGCCCCCGAGATTTTGCAGCGCAGAAAGCGGCCATTCGACCCGTCCATGCCTGTGCCGGCCCATCGAGCGCTGATCTATTCTAACCCCTATTTTCCAGTCGTGTACGCTGTGGCGTTCCACGTGCTCGTCGATAGACTTCTTCATTGTTGTTTGGGTTCCCGCCTCTCAGGCAGCGAGTTCCAGATTCCCATCATCCTCTGGCTGAGAGAGTTTTCCTCAAAAACCCCTGCTAAACCTCCTGCCTCTGATCTGGGCACTTGCTTATTGACCCCGCTACGAAGGGGGAAATTTCTTCCCATCCCACCCCCATCGATGTCCCTCAGAATGGGCAAGAAGTCTGACAACACCAGGTTAAAGTCCAACAGGTTTGTTTCAAACACGAGCTTTCGGAGCACGGCTCCTTCCTCAGGTGAATGGGGCGGTATGTTCCAGAAACATTTATATAGACAAAGTCAGAGATGCTGGACAATGCTTGGAATGCACACATTAGCAGGTAATCAAATCATTACAGATCCAGAGAGAGGGGTAACCCCAGGTTAAAGAGGTGTGAATTGTCTCTAGCCTGGACAGTTGGTAGGATTTCACAAGCCCAGGCCAGATGGTGGGGGGGGGGTGAATGTAATGCGACATGAATCCCAGGTCCCGGTTGAGGCCACATTCAGGTGTGCGGAACTTGGCTATAAGTTTCTGCTCGGCGATTCTGCGTTGTCGCGTGTCCTGAAGGCCGCCTTGGAGAACGCTCACCCGGAGATCAGAGGCTGAATGCCCTTGACTGCTGAAGTGTTCCCCGACTGGAAGGGAACATTCCTGCCTGGTGATTGTCTCACGATGCCCGTTCATTCGTTGTTGCAGTGTCCGCATGGTCTCGCCAATGTACCACGCTTCGGGACATCCTTTCCTGCAGCGTATGAGGTAGACAACGCTGGCCGAGTCGCACGAGTATGTGCCACGTACCTGGTGGGTGGTGTTACCACGTGTAATGGTGGTATCCGAGTCGATGATCTGGCACGTCTTGCAGAGATTACCCTGGCAGGGTTGTGTGGTGTCGTGGTCGCTGTTCTGAAGGCTGGGTAGTTTGCTGCAAACAATGGTTTGTTTGAGGTTGCGCGGTTGTTTGAAGGCCAGTAGTGGGGGTGTGGGGATGACTTTGGCAAGATGTTCATCTTCATCGATGATGTGTTGAAGACTGCGAAGAAGATGTCGTAGTTTCTCCGCCCCAGGAAGGTACTGGACGGGAAGGGTACTCTGTCAGTGGTGTCCCTACAACTGGGGTTATCCCTCTCTCTGGATATGTTCAGATTTAATTACCTGCAAATGCTCGCATTCCAAGCAATGTCCGCCATCTTTGACTTTTGTCTATATAAATGTTTCTGGAACATACCTCTCCATTCACCTGAGGAAGGAGCAGTGCTCCGAAAGCTCGTGTTTGAAACAAACCTGTTGGACTTTAACCTGGTGTTGTAAGACTTCTTACTGTGCTCACCCCAGTCCAACGCCGGCATCTCCACATCATAATGGTGTCCACGTCTATCAGATTCCCCTCTCGGCCCTCCCTGCTCCAGGAAAACATCCCCAGCCTATCCAACCTCTCTTCATAGCTGAATCGCTCCACTCCAGGCAACATCCTCGTGAATCTCCTCTGCACTCCCCTCCAGTGCAATCACATCCTTCCTATAATGTGGCGACGAGAACACAGTCCCATCTGACCCTCTACACAGGCCTGTCATCCGAAGCTTTCATCTTCGCAATTTACCACATCGCCAATTTGTGTGTCATTTGCAAATTCACTGATCATAACTCCGACAATCCCGTCGATATCATGACCATGCACCACAAACAGCAATGGACCCAGCAACGATCCCTGGCTTTCAGTTACTAAACCTCCCACCATCCCCTCTGCCTCCTACCATTCAATCACTTTTACTTTTTTTTTATAATTTTATTTATTTATTTTTTTAAATTTTTTTTCCAATTAAGGGGCAATTTAGCGTGGCCAATACACCTACTCTGCACGTTTTTGGGTTGTGGGGGCGAAACCCACACAGACACGGGGAGAATGTGCAAACTCCCCACGGACAGTGACCCAGAGCCGGGATCGAACCTGGGACCTCAGCGCCGTGAGGCGGTTGTGCTAACCACTAGGCCACCGCGCTGCCCTTCAATCACTTTTACATCCAGTTTGCCGAATTGCCCAAGATCGCATGCGGGGTCCTTGTCAAAAGCCTTACTGAAATCCTTGTAGACCACATCAACTACACTTCCCTCGTCTACACTCCCAGTCACCTCCTCAAAGCGCTCAATCAATTGTTTAAGACATGGGGACGCGGTTCAACTAACTGGGGGGAAAAAAGTCCCCCTAGCGAGTGTGCTTTGCCGCATGTGCCCCATGCCGAACTCAGCCCGTGGATCTGGTGCGAAAAAATAGTGCCCTCCTTCGGCCGCTCGCGCCTCCCGGACTGCCCGCCCACAGTGCGTCCAGCCCCGAATAACACCCCCCCCCCGCACCTCACGCAACGTACGGAGGCCGTGGATATGTGGGTAGGGGTATGCCGCATTTCAGGGGGCGGAGCATTGTGAAACCGGCCCCTCCCCCGATTTTGGCATCATCGCGGAGTCTCCGCCCCCTCGCCCAGCGCGAGCGTGGCGGCGGATCGGAGAATCCAGCCCAGGGTTGTCTCGCTCCGACATGCAGATTTGCCAAAAAGTCTTTCCGCCAACAATGATCTCCTCATAAAAATGCCATGTTGACTATCCTTGATCAACCCTTGCTTCTCCAAGTGCAGAATCATCCTGTTGCTTGGAATCTATCCCAATACTTTCCCCACCACTGACGTTAGACTCGCTGCCTTTGTCCCCAACATCCGATCGAGAATAATGGCATCAGATCCGCTGTCCTTCAGTCGTCTGCCACCGTTCCTGTGCCAACTGAGGATTCGGAAATTATTGTCAGAGGCCCTGCGATCTCCCCTCGTGCCCAAATCAGCCTGGGATCCATCTGATTTGGGCCGAGAGGATTATGCACATTTAAACCCACTAAACCATTAATACCACCTCCCGTTCGATGTTAATTTATTACAGTGAAAGCTGATTAAAGCAGTAAACAGGATAGATAGAAATAAAGTATTTTCTATGGTAAGGGATGGGGGCGGGGAAGGTGCAGGGGTTCATAGGGTAAGGGTCACCCACTCTGTGTGTACAGAGTCCCTGTTTATTCAGCAGTGTGAGGGTCACCCACTCTGTGTGTACAGAGTCCCTGTTTATTCAGCAGGGTGAGGATCACTCACTGTGTAACTGTACAGAGTCACTGTTTATTCAGCAGGGTGAGGATCACTCACTGTGTAACTGTACAGAGTCACTGTTTATTCAGGGTGAGGATCACTCACTGTATAACTGTACAGAGTCACTGTTTATTCAGGGTGAGGATCACTCACTGTGTAACTGTACAGAGTCACTGTTTATTCAGGGTGAGGATCACTCACTGTGTAACTGTACAGAGTCACTGTTTATTCAGGGTGAGGATCACTCACTGTGTAACTGTACAGAGTCACTGTTTATTCAGGGTGAGGATCACTCACTGTGTAACTGTACAGAGTCACTATTTATTCAGGGTCAGGATCACTCTCTGTGTAACTGTACAGAGTCACTGTTTATTCAGCAGGGTGAGGGTCACTCACTGTGTAACTGTACAGAGTCACTGTTTATTCAGGGTGAGGATCACTCATTGTGTAACTGTACAGAGTCACTGTTTATTCAGCAGGGTGAGGATCACTCACTGTGTAACTGTACAGAGTCACTGTTTATTCAGCAGGGTGAGGGTCACACACTGTGTAACTGTACAGAGTCACTGTTTATTCAGCAGGATGAGGATCACTCACTGTGTAACTGTACAGAGTCACTGTTTATTCAGCAGGGTGAGGGTCACTCACTGTGTAACTGTACAGAGGCACTGTTTATTCAGGGTGAGGATCACTCACTGTGTAACTGTACAGAGCCACTGTTTATTCAGGGTGAGGATCACTCACTGTGTAACTGTACAGAGTCACTGTTTATTCAGCAGGGTGAGGATCACTCACTGTGTAACTGTACAGAGTCACTGTTTATTCAGGGTGAGGATCACTCACTGTGTAACTGTACAGAGTCACTGTTTATTCAGCAGGGTGAGGATCACTCACTGTGTAACTGTACAGAGTCACTGTTTATTCAGCAGGGTGAGGATCACTCACTGTGTAACTGTACAGAGTCACTGTTTATTCAGCAGGATGAGGATCACTCACTGTGTAACTGTACAGAGTCACTGTTTATTCAGGGTGAGGGTCACTCACTGTGTAACTGTACAGAGTCACTGTTTATTCAGCAGGGTGAGGATCACTCACTGTGTAACTGTACAGAGTCACTGTTTATTCAGCAGGGTGAGGATCACTCACTGTGTAACTGTACAGAGTCACTGTTTATTCAGCAGGGTGAGGATCGCTCTGTGTAACTGTACAGAGTCACTGTTTATTCAGCAGGGTGAGGATCACTCACTGTGTAACTGTACAGTCACTGTTTATTCAGCAGGGTGAGGATCACTCACTGTGTAACTGTACAGAGTCACTGTTTATGCAGCAGGATGAGGATCACTCACTGTGTAACTGTACAGAGTCACTGTTTATTCAGGGTGAGGATCACTCACTGTGTAACTGTACAGAGTCACTGTTTATTCAGCAGGGTGAGGATCACTCACTGTGTAACTGTACAGAGACACTGTTTATTCAGCAGGGTGAGGATCACTCACTGTGTAACTGTACAGAGTCACTGTTTATTCAGCAGGGTGAGGATCACTCATTGTGTAACTGTACAGAGTCACTGTTTATTCAGCAGGGTGAGGATCACTCACTGTGTAACTGTACAGAGTCACTGTTTATTCAGGGTGAGGATCACTCACTGTGTAACTGTACAGAGTCACTGTTTATTCAGCAGGGTGAGGATCACTCACTGTGTAACTGTACAGAGTCACTGTTTATTCAGCAGGGTGAGGGTCACTCACTGTGTAACTGTACAGAGGCACTGTTTATTCAGCAGGGTGAGGATCACTCACTGTGTAACTGTACAGAGTCACTGTTTATTTAGCAGGGTGAGGGTCACTCACTGTGTAACTGTACAGAGTCAGTGTTTATTCAGCAGGGTGAGGGTCACTCACTGTGTAACTGTACAGAGTCACTGTTTATTCAGGGTGAGGATCACTCACTGTGTAACTGTACAGAGTCACTGTTTATACAGCAGGGTGAGGGTCACTCACTGTGTAACTGTACAGAGTCACTGTTTATTCAGGGTGAGGATCACTCACTGTGTAACTGTACAGAGTCACTGTTTATACAGCAGGGTGAGGATCACTCACTGTGTAACTGTACAGAGTCACTGTTTATTCAGCAGGGTGAGGATCACTCACTGTGTAACTGTACAGAGTCACTGTTTATTCAGCAGGGTGAGGATCACTCACTGTGTAACTGTACAGAGTCACTGTTTATTCAGCAGGGTGAGGGTCACTCACTGTGTAACTGTACAGAGTCACTGTTTATTCAGCAGGGTGAGGGTCACTCACTGTGTAACTGTACAGAGTCACTGTTTATTCAGCAGGGTGAGGATCACTCACTGTGTAACTGTACAGAGTCACTGTTTATTCAGGGTGAGGATCACTCACTGTGTAACTGTACAGAGTCACTGTTTATTCAGCAGGGTGAGGATCACTCACTGTGTAACTGTACAGAGTCACTGTTTATTCAGCAGGGTGAGGATCACTCACTGTGTAACTGTACAGAGTCACTGTTTATTCAGCAGGGTGAGGGTCACTCACTGTGTAACTGTACAGAGTCACTGTTTATTCAGGGTGAGGATCACTCACTGTGTAACTGTACAGAGTCACTGTTTATTCAGCAGGGTGAGGGTCACTCACTGTGTAACTGTACAGAGTCACTGTTTATTCAGGGTGAGGATCACTCACTGTGTAACTGTACAGAGTCACTGTTTATTCAGGGTGAGGGTCACTCACTGTGTAACTGTACAGAGTCACTGTTTATTCAGCAGGGTGAGGATCACTCACTGTGTAACTGTACAGAGTCACTGTTTATTCAGCAGGGTGAGGATCACTCACTGTGTAACTGTACAGATGTCACTGTTTATTCAGCAGGGTGAGGATCACTCACTGTGTAACTGTACAGAGTCACTGTTTATTCAGCAGGGTGAGGATCACTCACTGTGTAACTGTACAGAGTCACTGTTTATTCAGCAGGGTGAGGATCACTCACTGTGTAACTGTACAGAGTCACTGTTTATTCAGCAGGGTGAGGATCACTCACTGTGTAACTGTACAGAGTCACTGCTTATTCAGCAGGGTGAGGATCACTCACTGTGTAACTGTACAGAGTCACTGTTTATTCAGCAGGGTGAGGATCACTCACTGTGTAACTGTACAGAGTCACTGTTTATTCAACAGGGTGAGGATCACTCACTGTGTAACTGTACAGAGTCACTGTTTATTCAGCAGGGTGAGGATCACTCACTGTGTAACTGTACAGAGTCACTGTTTATTCAGCAGGGTGAGGATCACTCACTGTGTAACTGTACAGAGTCACTGTTTATTCAGGGTGTGGATCACTCACTGTGTAACTGTAAGGAGTCACTGTTTATTCAGCAGGGTGAGGATCACTCACTGTGTAACTGTACAGAGTCACTGTTTATTCAGCAGGGTGAGGATCACTCACTGTGTAACTGTACAGAGTCATTGTTTATTCAGGGTGAGGATCACTCACTGTGTAACTGTACAGAGTCACTGTTTATTCAGCAGGGTGAGGATCACTCACTGTGGAACTGTACAGAGTCACTGTTTATTCAGCAGGGTGAGGATCACTCACTGTGTAACTGTACAGAGTCACTGTTTATTCAGCAGGGTGAGGGTCACTCACTGTGTAACTGTACAGAGTCACTGTTTATTCAGGGTGAGGATCACTCACTGTGTAACTGTACAGAGTCACTGTTTATTCAGCAGGGTGAGGATCACTCACTGTGTAACTGTACAGAGTCACTGTTTATTCAGCAGGGTGAGGATCACTCACTGTGTAACTGTACAGAGTCACTGTTTATTCAGCAGGGTGAGGATCACTCACTGTGTAACTGTACAGAGTCACTGTTTATTCAGCAGGGTGAGGATCACTCACTGTGTAACTGTACAGAGTCACTGTTTATTCAGCAGGGTGAGGATCACTCACTGTGTAACTGTACAGAGTCACTGTTTATTCAGCAGGGTGAGGATCACTCACTGTGTAACTGTACAGAGTCACTGTTTATTCAGGGTGTGGATCACTCACTGTGTAACTGTACAGTCACTGTTTATTCAGCAGGGTGAGGGTCACTCACTGTGTAACTGTACAGTCACTGTTTATTCAGCAGGGTGAGGATCACTCACTGTAACTGCACAGAGTCACTGTTTATTCAGGGTGAGGATCACTCACTGTGTATCTGAGGATTATTCACCTGAAGAAGGAGCCGTGCTCCGAAAGCTCGTGTTTGAAACAAACCTGTTGGACTTTAACCTGGTGTTGTAAGACTTCTTACCTAACTGTACAGAGTCACTGTTTATTCAGGGTGAGGATCACTCACTGTGTAACTGTACAGAGTCACTGTTTATTCAGCAGGGTGAGGATCACTCACTGTGTAACTGTACAGAGTCACTGTTTATTCAGCAGGGTGAGGATCACTCACTGTGTAACTGTACAGAGTCACTGTTTATTCAGGGTGTGGATCACTCACTGTGTAACTGTACAGTCACTGTTTATTTAGCAGGGTGAGGGTCACTCACTGTGTAACTGTACAGAGTCACTGTTTATTCAGGGTGAGGATCACTCACTGTGTAACTGTACAGAGTCACTGTTTATTTAGGCTGAGGTCACTTGTTGTCCTGTTGATGGTTGTTCTTGACCTCTAACCTCACAGGGGTGACCACACGTTTGCAGAGAGTTACCTGTCTGTACTGCCGAAGGGAACAGAGTGTGTGGTCTTCAGTATCGATGGTTCTTTCGCTGCTAGCGTATCAATCATGGGCAGTGATCCCAAGGTGCGGGCTGGAGCTGTCGATGTGGTAAGGTAGGCAAGCCTTCACCCTTATCGTACCTCCGTCAGTAATCACTGCATTCCCAGAGACAGGACAGTCAGGAGAAAGGGAGGGAGAGAGCGGGAGGGAGCGACACAGAGAGTGACAGCGAGAGAGAATGAGGGTGCGACAGATTGGCAGAGAGGGAGATGGCGAGAGAGACTGACTGAGAGAGAGAAGAGAGAGACGGAGAGATAAAGAGCAAGACAGGTAGCGGGAGACAGAGATAATGAGAAAGAGAGGGAGGCAGAGAGGGAAAGATAGAGTGACAGCGAGAGATAGCGAGTGAGAGAGGTGTGCAGATAGAGAGAGGCACAGTGAACAAGTGAGAGGGAGACAGAGTGATAACAGAGATGGACAGAGAAATAAAGGAACAGAGAGAGATAGAGAGCACAATGGAAAGAGTGGGAAAGGGATAGAGAATGAGAGAGAGAGAATGAGAGAGGGAGAATGAGCGAGAATGGGAGAGAGAATGAGATAGAGAATGAGAAAGGGAATGAGAGAGTTGGAATTAGAGAGTTAGAATGAGAGAAAGTGATCGAGAGAGAGAGAATGAGAGGGAGAGAATGAGAGGGAGAGAATGAGAGAGAACGAGAAAGAGAGATGAGAGAGAGAATGAGAGAGGGAGATAGAGAATGAGAGAGAGAATGAGAGAGTTGGAATGAGAGTGATCGAGAGAGAGAATGAGAGAGAGAATGAGATGGAGAGAATGAGAGGAAGAAAATGAGAAAGAGAGAATGAGAGAGCGAATCAGAGTGAGAATGAGAGAGAGAATGAGAGAGAATGAGAGAGAGAGAAGGAAGAGAGAGAGAGAGAATGAGAGTGAGAGAGAGAATGAGAGAGTAAGAGAGAGAGAATGAGAGGGAGAGAATGAGAGGGAGAGAATGAGGGAAAGAACAAGAGGGCGAGAACGAGAGGGAGAGAATTAAAGGAAGAACGAGACAGGAAAAAGAATGAGGGAATGATTAGAGAGTCAGAAACAGAGATAGAGAGTGGCGGAGTGAGAAAGAAAGGTAGAAAGAGAGAGTTAGAGAGAGGCAGAGAGGCAGAGACGGAGAATGACCAGCACAAAGGTTCACAGAGGTAAATGAAATGCAAGAACAGGAAAAATAGATTCAAATAGAATCAGTAACGAGAGCAAGTGGGGAATGGGAACCACTTGCATTTCTAAAGCAGTTTGCCGTAAGGAGAGATCGCAGACCCTCCACAGAAACTTTAAAAACAACGGCTAACCCTGAGCGACACCAGGTGTAGTCACCGAGTGGGGATCGAGGAGTGTTGGAAACGGAGAGGGACAAACAGAGAGGGCTGAGGGAGGGAATTGCAGAGCTTGGGGACCCCCAGGCAGCACGGCAGCCAAACGTGCATCGATGGGAATCGGGGGAGATAGTCGATAGACCGGAACAGAGCACAGGTATCTCTGTGAGGAGAATGAATAGATTCATACCAAGTCAGAATCCCAGACTGTCTCGTAGCCAATGAGGTACCTTACTGAATCACAGCAACCAGATTGTCCCTTTTATAGGCATCAAGAGGCAAATATTGGCCCCAAGACTGTCTAAGGAATTCTGGAATATACCTCCACTCCAAACCCAGTGTCAGCATCCAGTGACACGTACAACACGGTTAGATACAGAGTAAAGCTCCCTCTACTCTGTCCCCATCAAACACTCCCAGGACAGGTACAGCACGGGGTTAGATACAGAGTAAAGCTCCCTCTATACTGACCCATCAAACACTCCCAGGACAGGTACAGCACGGGGTTAGATACAGAGTAAAGCTCCCTCTACACTGTCCCCATCAAACACTCCCAGGACAGGTACAGCACGGGGTTAGATACAGAGTAAAGCTCCCTCTACACTGTCCCCATCAAACAGACCCAGGACAGGTACAGCACGGGGTTAGATACAGAGTAAAGCTCCCTCTACACTGTCCCCATCAAACACTCCCAGGACAGGTACAGCACGGGGTTAGATACAGAGTAAAGCTCCCTCTACACTGTCCCCATCAAACACTCCCAGGACAGGTACAGCACGGGGTTAGATACAGAGTAAAGTTCCCTTTACACTGTCCCCATCAAACACTCCACGGACAGGTACAGCACGGGGTTAGATACAGAGTAAAGCTCCCTCTACACTGTCCCCATCAAACACTCCCAGGGCAGGTACAGCACGGGGTTAGATACAGAGTAAAGCTCTCTCTGCACTGTCCCCATCAAACACTCCCAGGGCAGGTACAGCACGGGGTTAGATACAGAGTAAACTCCCTCTACACTGTCCCCATCAAACACTCCCAGGACAGGTACAGCACGGGGTTAGATACAGAGTAAAGCTCCCTCTACACTGTCCCCATCAAACACTCACAGGACAGGTACAGCACGGGGTTAGATACAGAGTAAAGCTCCCTCTACACTGTCCCCCATCAAACACTCCCAGGACAGGTAGAGCACGGGGTTAGATACAGAGTAAAGCTCCCTCTACACTGTCCCCATCAAACACTCACAGGACAGGTACAGCACGGGGTTAGATACAGAGTAAAGTTCCCTTTACACTGTCCCCATCAAACACTCCCAGGACAGGTACAGCACGGGGTTAGATACAGAGTAAAGTTCCCTCTACACTGTCCCCATCAACCACTGCTAGGACAGGTACAGCACGGGGTTAGATACAGAGTAAAGTTCCCTCTACACTGTCCCCATCAAACACTCCCAGGACAGGTACAGCACGGGGTTAGATACAGAGTAAAGCTCCCTCTACACTGTCCCCATCAAACACTCCCAGGACAGGTACAGCACGGGGTTAGATACAGGGACAGCACGGGGTTAGATACAGGGACAGCACGGGATTAGATACAGGTACAGCTCGGGGTTAGATACAGATACAGCTCGGGGTTAGATACAGGGACAGCACGGGGTTAGATGCAGGGACAGCACGGGGTTAGATACAGATACAGCACGGGGTTAGATACAGATACAGCTCGGGGTTAGATACAGGGACAGCACGGGGTTAGATACAGGTACAGCACGGGGTTAGATACAGGTACAGCACGGGGTTAGATACAGATACAGCACGGGGTTAGATACAGGGACAGCACGGGGTTAGATACAGGTACAGCACGGGGTTAGATACAGGTACAGCTCGGGGTTAGATACAGGTACAGCTCGGGGTTAGATACAGATACAGCACGGGGTTAGATACAGGTACAGCACGGGGTTAGATACAGGGACAGCACGGGGTTAGATACAGGGACAGCACGGGGTTAGATACAGGTACAGCACGGGGTTAGATACAGGTACAGCACGGGGTTAGATACAGGTACAGCACGGGGTTAGATACAGGTACAGCACGGGGTTAGATACAGGTACAGCACGGGGTTAGATACAGGTACAGCACGGGGTTAGATACAGGTACAGCACGGGGTTAGATACAGGTACAGCACGGGGTTAGATACAGGTACAGCACGGGGTTAGATACAGGGACAGCACGGGGGTTAGATACAGGGACAGCACGGGGGTTAGATACAGGGACAGCACGGGGTTAGATACAGATACAGCACGGGGTTAGATACAGGGACAGCTCGGGGTTAGATACAGGGACAGCACGGGGTTAGATACAGGGACAGCACGGGGTTAGATACAGGGACAGCACGGGGTTAGATACAGATACAGCACGGGGTTAGATACAGGGACAGCACGGGGTTAGATACAGGGACAGCACGGGGTTAGATACAGGTACAGCACGGGGTTAGATACAGGGACAGCACGGGGTTAGATACAGGTACAGCACGGGGTTAGATACAGGGACAGCACGGGGTTAGATACAGGGACAGCACGGGGTTAGATACAGGTACAGCACGGGGTTAGATACAGGGACAGCACGGGGTTAGATACAGGGACAGCACGGGGTTAGATACAGGGACAGCACGGGGTTAGATACAGGGACAGCACGGGGTTAGATACAGGGACAGCACGGGGTTAGATACAGGGACAGCACGGGGTTAGATACAGATAGAGCACGGGGTTAGATACAGGGACAGCACGGGGTTAGATACAGGGACAGCACGGGGTTAGATACAGGGACAGCTCGGGGTTAGATACAGATACAGCACGGGGTTAGATACAGGGACAGCACGGGGTTAGATACAGGGACAGCACGGGGTTAGATACAGGGACAGCACGGGGTTAGATACAGGTACAGCACGGGGTTAGATACAGGTACAGCACGGGGTTAGATACAGGGACAGCACGGGGTTAGATACAGGGACAGCTCGGGGTTAGATACAGGGACAGCACGGGGTTAGATACAGGTACAGCACGGGGTTAGATACAGGGACAGCACGGGGTTAGATACAGGGACAGCACGGGGTTAGATACAGGTACAGCTTGGGGTTAGATACAGGTACAGCTCGGGGTTAGATACAGGTACAGCACGGGGTTAGATACAGGTACAGCACGGGGTTAGATACAGGGACAGCACGGGTTAGATACAGGGACAGCACGGGGTTAGATACAGGTACAGCACGGGGTTAGATACAGGGACAGCACGGGGTTAGATACAGGGACAGCACGGGGTTAGATACAGGGACAGCTCGGGGTTAGATACAGGGACAGCACGGGGTTAGATACAGGGACAGCACGGGGTTAGATACAGGGACAGCTCGGGGTTAGATACAGGTACAGCTCGGGGTTAGATACAGATAGAGCACGGGGTTAGATACAGGTACAGCACGGGGTTAGATACAGGGACAGCACGGGGTTAGATACAGGGTACAGCACGGGGTTAGATACAGGGACAGCACGGGGTTAGATACAGGGACAGCACGGGGTTAGATACAGGGACAGCACGGGGTTAGATACAGGGACAGCACGGGGTTAGATACAGGGACAGCACGGGGTTAGATACAGGGACAGCACGGGGTAGATACAGGGACAGCACGGGGTTAGATACAGGGACAGCACGGGGTTAGATACAGGGACAGCACGGGGTTAGATACAGGGACAGCACGGGGTTAGATACAGGGACAGCACGGGGTAGATACAGGGACAGCACGGGTTAGATACAGGGACAGCACGGGGTTAGATACCGGACAGCTCGGGGTTAGATACAGGTACAGAACGGGGTAGATACAGATACAGCACGGGGTTAGATACAGTACAGCATCGGGGTCGATACAGGACAGAACGGGGTTAGATACAGGGACAGCACCAAGTTAGATACAGGGACAGCATGGGGTTAGATACAGGGACAGCACGGGGTTAGATACAGGGACAGCTCGGGGTTAGATACAGGGACAGCACGGGGTTAGATACAGGGACAGCACGGGGTTAGATACAGATACAGCACGGGGTTAGATACAGGGACAGCACGGGGTTAGATACAGGTACAGCACGGGGTTAGATACAGATACAGCACGGGGTTAGATACAGATACAGCTCGGGGTTAGATACAGGGACAGCACGGGGTTAGATACAGATACAGCACGGGGTTAGATACAGATACAGCACGGGGTTAGATACAGGGACAGCTCGGGGTTAGATAGTGAGGAAAGCTCCCTGCAGTCTGGGCTGTCTGACTGCAGCATGTCTCTCTCTCTGTTACAGACACTGGCAGGACCGAGGTTACCTAATAGTTTATGTGACTGGCCGGCCGGATATGCAGAAACAGAAAGTGGTGGCTTGGCTGTCACAGCACAACTTCCCTCATGGTGTCGTTTCCTTCTGTGATGGACTGGTCCATGACCCTCTCAGACAGAAGGCAGCCTTCCTACAGAGTATGGTGCAGGAGGTAAGCGGGGAAACTCCCAGCCTTCGTTCCTCGGGATGGTGGGATTGGGTCGCCGGTCAGTCCAGCCCTAATTGCCCCTTGAGAAGGTGGGGGGTGAGCTGCCTTCTCGAACCGCTGCAGCCCCTGAGGTGTAGGTCTACCCACTGTGCTGTTAGGGAGGGAGTTCCAGGATGTTGCCCCGGCGACAGTGAAGAAACGGCCGATATATTTCCCAGTCAGGACGTCTATTGTTGTCCAGAATGTAACACGCGCCCTTTCTGTGGCTAACTCCAGTTAATCTCACCTTCAACCGCTCTGCCCAAGGGTGAAGGAGCCCATTCCAATTGCTTTCTGAACTACCTCTTGTCTGTCCAATCTGTCAGGGATTCAGTGACCAAGGGGCGGGCAATGGCCGTCTCTGACAAATGCAAATCAAACCATCGCCCCTTGACATTCAATGGCTGAATCCTCCACTGTCAGCATCCTGGGACCCCCCCCATTGATCAGAAACTGAACTGGACCCAGCCACATTAATACTGTGGCTACCAGGGCAGGTCAGAGGCTGGGAATCCTGCAGGAGAGTAACTCACCTCCTGAACCCCCCCAAAGCCTGTCCACCATCTACAAGGCACAAGTCAGGAGTGTAGATGGAAGACTCTCCACTTGCCTGGATGAGCGCAGCTCCAATAACACTCAAGAAGCTCCACACCATCCAGGACAAAGCAGCCCCGCTTGATTGTTCCTCCTTCCACAAACATTCACTCCCTCCCCCACCGACACACAGTGACAGCCGTGTGTCCCATCTACAAGATGCACTGCAGCAACTCACCAAGGCTCCTCAGGCAGCACCTTCCAAACCCACGGCCACCTCCATCTAGAAGGACAAGAGCAGCAGATACCTGGGAACCCCACCACCTGGAGGTTCCCCTCCAAGTCACTCCCCACCCTGACTGGGAAATATATCGGCCGTTCCTTCACTGTCGCCGGGGCAACATCCTGGAACTCCCTCCCTAACAGCACAGTGGGTGTACCTACCCCTCAGGGACAGCAGCGGTTCAAGAAGGCAGCTCCCCCCCCCACCTTCTGAAGGGGCAATTAGGGATGGGCAACAAATGCTGGGCCTAACCAGCGACTTCCACGTCCCTGCAAAAATAATGTAAACGTTTGGTGGACGTTTTCTCCCCCATTTATCTCCACTTCTCAGTTGCTGTTTATTGGGTTGTTTCTCTGTCTGTTTGCACTGCCCTAATTGCTGCTACCCCGTGTTGCCGCCCAGGCTCAGGTGAAGGTTGAAGCTGCCTATGGCTCGACGAAGGATATCTCGGTGTACGCTCTCCTCCGGGTGCCTGCCCAGCAGATCTACATCGTTGGAAGGCCTTCCAAGAAGTGGTTCAACCAGTGCCAGGTAAACGTCCTCTTCCCCAGCACAGAAAACTGGAAAACAGGAGCAGGGGGGGAGGACATTCGGGGCCCACCGTGCCAACTCCGCCATTCCTTATGATCATCCAACTCAGTAACCTGTTCCCGCCTTCGTCAGAGAAGGAAAACTGTCCACAATTCTCCAGGTGTGGCCTCACCAAGGCCCCGTATCATTGCAGCAATACATAGAACATAGAACATAGAACATAGAACGATACAGCGAAGTACAGGCCCTTCGGCCCTCGATGTTGCACCGACATGGGAAGTCAAAAACTAAAGGCCATCTAACCTACACTATGCCATTATCATCCATATGCTTATCCAATAAATTTTTTAATACCCTCAATGTTGGCGAGTTCACTATTGTTGCAGGTAGGGCATTCCACGGCCTCACCACTCTTTGCGTAAAAAACCCACCTCTGACCTCTGTCCTATATCTATTACCCCTCAATTTAAGGCTATGTCCCCTCGTGCTAGCCACCTCCATCCGCGGGAGAAGGCTCTCGCTGTCCACCCTATCTATTCCTCTGATCATTTTGTATGCCTCTATTAAGTCACCTCTTAACCTTCTTCTCTCTAACGAAAACAACCTCAAGTCCATCAGCCTTTCCTCATAAGATTTTCCCTCCATACCAGGCAACATCCTGGTAAATCTCCTCTGCACCCGTTCCAAAGCTTCCACGTCCTTCCTATAATGAGGCGACCAGAACTGTACGCAATACTCCAAATGCGGCCGTACCAGAGTTTTGTACAGCTGCAACATGACCTCATGGCTCCGGAACTCAATCCCTCTACCAATAAAGGCCAACACACCATAGGCCTTCTTTACAACCCTATCAACCTGGGTGGCAACTTTCAGGGATCTATGTACATGGACACCGAGATCCCTCTGCTCATCCACACTACCAAGAATTTTACCATTAACCAAATATTCCGCATTCCTGTTATTCTTTCCAAAGTGAATCACCTCACACTTCTCCACATTAAACTCCATTTGCCACCTCTCAGCCCAGCTCTGCAGCTTATCTATGTCCCTCTGTAACCTGCAACATCCTTCCACACTGTCTACAACTCCACCGACTTTAGTGTCGTCTGCAAATTTACTCACCCAACCTTCTGTGCCCTCCTCTAGGTCATTTATAAAAATGACAAACAGCAACGGCCCCAGAACACATCCTTGTGGTACGCCACTCGTAACTGAACTCCATTCTGAACATTTCCCATCAACTACCACTCTCTGTCTTCTTTCAACTAGCCAATTTCTGATCCACATCTCTAAATCAGCCTCAATCCCCAGCCTCCGTATTTTCTGCAATAGACGACCGTGGGGAACCTTATCAAACGCTTTACTGAAATCCATATACACCACATCAACTGCTCTACCCTCGTCTACCTGTTCAGTCACCTTCTCAAAGAACTCGATAAGGTTTGTGAGGCATGACCTACCCTTCACAAAACCATGCTGACTATCCCTAATCATATTATTCCTATCTAGATGATTATATATTGTATCTTTTATAATCCTCTCCAAGACTTTACCCACCACAGACGTGAGGCTCACCGGCCTATAGTTACCGGGGTTATCTCTAAACATCCCTGCTCCTGTACTGGAATCCTCCACTGGCCGGGGTGGGGGAGCTTCGGTGAGAGCTGGGGGGGGGGGGGGGTGTGGGGGGGGTGAGGGGGTGTCCAGGAGGGGGCGCTATCACGTAGGCCGGGTCCGCACCATTTTGTACGGCGCGACCAGGTCATTGCCCTACGCATGCGCGGACCCAGGAAATCTCCGTCCGTTTATCCGTGAAGGCCGTGTGCTGCACGTGGCGTGGCGTGCTGGCCCCTCGCTGGGCGGAGCATCGGTGCTCGCCCATTTTTTTCATGGTGAAACTTCCTCCGTACACAGCCTCAAAATCGGATAATCCAGCCCTTGGTTTCCGAGGTACGGTTGACATGTCCGGCCCAGCGGGGGGGGAGGTTTGACCGAGTCACACCTCCAAGTCAGCCCGGGAGAAGGGCTCACCGTTCATCCCATCACATGAGGGATGAGGGAAAGGGCGGGGATGAAAAAATTCTTAACTGGGGAAAGGCTAATTTTACGAAGACATGATTTGATTTGGTCCATGTGGATTTGGGAGCCACTGCTCGCAGTTGGGATTGTCGGAGTAGCGGGAGACCTTCAGGGAGGAGATAGCGGGACAACAGAGAAACTATCTTCCCGTGAAGACACAGGGAGGGGAACGTGGATGTCAAGGGAATTGAAGATCAGGACTGAGACACAAAGCGAAGCTATGGCAGACACCGAGGGCTGGATGCGGCAGAGTCGGAGAGGTGTGTAGAAAGTGCAGGGGCCAACGTGTCGATGGTGCGTAAGTGGGTGATGGAGGGGGAGGGGGCAGCATGGAAACGGATGGAGAGAGCGTCCTGTGGGGATACAAGCCTGGGGGCCCTCGTAACGGCGCCGTGGCCGCTCCCTCCCACGAGGTATACCACGAGTCCGGTGGTGGCGGCTACCCTCAAGATTTGGGGGCAGTGGAGGCGACATAGGGGAGAAGTGGGGGGCTCGATGGAGGCTCCGTTAAGGGGGAACCATAGGTTCGTCCCGGGGAACATGGATGGGGGATTTCGGGGATGGTATAGAGCGGGCATTAGACAGCTGAAGGACCTGTTTATCGACGGAAGGTTTGCGAGCCTGGGGGAGTTGGAGGAGAAATTTGGGCTCCCCCCGGGGAACATGTTCAGGTATCTGCAGGTAAAGGCATTTGCTAGGCGGCAGGTGGAGGGATTCCCTTCGCTTCCCGCGAGGGGGGTGAGTGACAGGGTGCTCTCGGGGGTCTGGGTCGGAGGGGGGAAGATATCCGATATCTACAAGCTTATGCAGGAGGTGGAAGAGGCGTCAGTAGAGGAGCTGAAAACGAAGTGGGAGGGGGAACTGGGGGAACAGATCGAAGACGGGACATGGGCTGATGCCCTGGAGAGGGTTAATTCTTCCTCCTCGTGTGCGCGGCTTAGCCTCATCCAATTCAAGGTGCTGCATAGGGCCCACATGACTGGGACGAGGATGAGTAGGTTCTTTGGGGGTGAAGACAGGTGTGTCAGGTGTTCGGGAAGTCCAGCGAACCATGCCCATATGTTCTGGGCATGTCCGACACTGGAGGAGTTCTGGAATGGGGTGGCGAGGACGATGTCAAGGGTGGTGGGATCCAGGGTCATGCCAGGATGGGGACTCGCGATATTTGGGGTTGGGGTGGAGCCGGGAGTGCAGGAGGCGAAAGAGGCCGGTGTGCTGGCCTTTGCGTCCCTAGTAGCCCGGCGAAGGATCTTGCTACAATGGAAGGATGTGAGGCCCCCAAGCGTGGAGACCTGGATCAATGACATGGCGGGCTTCATTAAGCTAGAGAAGGTCAAATTCGCCCTGAGAGGGTCGGTATTTTTTCTTTAGGCGGTGGCAGCCTTTCCTCGACTTTCTGGCTCAACGATAGGGTACGGGACAGTAGCAGCAGCAACCTGGGGGGGGGGGGGGGGGGGGGGGGGGAACGTTGATTATGTTTGCTTATTTTATTTAAATTTGATTATTTAATTTTATTTATGGTTAAGTTCTCTTGTTGGGGGGGGGGGGGGGGGGGGTGGGGGGGGGGGGGGGAGTGTGATACATGTGATGTTACGGTTTGGGGGGAAATTGTGGGTGTTATGGGGCTGTTAGTTGCATATTACTGCTTTTTGTTATACTTTTTGTTATATTTTTATATTTTCTGTAAAAAATTCCAATAAAAATTATTTTTAAAAAAAAGAAAGTGCAGGGGTAAAGTTGAAAAGAAAATTCGGAAGGTTAAGAGTGTGAATGAAAAAGCTTCAGCGGGAAGAATGAAGAAAATCCCAAAGAGGTTTTCAAAATATCTAATGAGCAAGAGAATATCTAGGGAAAGAGGCCCAATTAGGGACCCTATAGTTAATGTGTGTGGACCGCGATGACTTGGGGACAATCCTCAATGAATACTCTGAGACGCAGGAGCAGAATTAGGCCACTCGGCCCATCGAGTCTACTCCGCCATTCGATGAGATTGTGACTGATCTGCTGTGATAATCCTCAACCCCACTTTCCCGCCTTACCCCTGACCTTCGACCCCTCACTGATCCAAAATCTGTCTCTCAGCCTGGAACATACTGAACGGCCTCTACAGCTCTCTGCGGCTAAGAGTTCCACACTCACCCCTCTGAGAGAAGAAATTCCTCCTCATCTCCGTGTGAAATGGGCGACCCCTCACTCTGAGATTCTGCCCTCTGCTCCCAGACTCTCCCACACGGGGACACATCCTCTCAGAATCTCCCCTCACTCTGAGATTCTGCCCTCTGGGCCCAGACTCTCCCACACGGGGAAACATCCTCTCAGAATCTCCCCTCACTCTGAGATTCTGCCCTCTGGTCCCAGACTCTCCCACACGGGGAAACAACCTCTCAGAATCTCCCCTCACTCTGAGATTCTGCCCTCTGGGCCCAGACTCTCCCACACGGGGAAACATCCTCTCAGAATCTCCCCTCACTCTGAGATTCTGCCCTCTGGGCCCAGACTCTCCCACACGGGGAAACATCCTCTCAGAATCTCCCCTCACTCTGAGATTCTGCCCTCTGGTCCCAGACTTTCCCACACGGGGAAACATCCTCTCAGAATCTCCCCTCACTCTGAGATTCTGCCCTCAGCTCCCAGACTCTCCCACACGGGGAAACATCCTCTCAGCATCGACCCTGTCAAACCCCCTGAGAATCCGGAATGTCTCAATCAGGTCGCCTCTCATTCTTCAGGCCAGGACCACTCACCCTCTCCTCATAAGAAACTCCCTCCCTATCTGGGATTGATCCCAGTGAACCTTCTCTGGACTGTCTCCAATGTCAGTATATCTTTCCTTAGATACGGAGACCAAAACTGATCACAGTATTCCACGTGTGGTCTGGAGCTGTGTGTGTGTTTGGGCAGCACAGTGGTTAGCACTATTGCCTCACAGCTCCAGGGTCCCAGGTTCGATTCCCGGCTTGGGTCACTGTCTGTGCGGAGTCTGCACGTTCTCCCCGTGTCTGCGTGGGTTTCCTCCGGGTGCTCCGGTTTCCTCCCACAGTCCAAAGATGTGCAGGTTAGGGTGGATTGGCCATGCTAAATTGCCCTTAGTGTCCAAAATTGCCGTTAGTGTTGGGTGGGGTTACTGGGTTATGGGGATAAGGTGGGGATGTGGGCTTGGGTGGGGTGCTCTTTCCAAGAGCCGGTGCAGACTCGTGGGCTGAATGGCCTCCTTCTGCACTGTAAATTCTATGTCTGGGTCTGTTTGCATGTCTGGGTCTATTTGTGTCTAGCTGTGTGTGTGTCTAGATCTGTGTGTGTGTGTGGCTGTGTCTGTGTGTGGCTGGGTATGTGTGTGTGTGTATCTAGATCTGTGTGTGTGTGGGTGTGGGGCTGGGGCTGTGTATGTCTGGGTCTGTGTGTGTGTGTAGCTGGGTGTGTGTGTGTGTGTGTGGCTGTCTGTGTGTGTGGCTGTGTGTGTGTGTGGGCTGTGTGTGTGTGTGGCTGTCTGTGTGTGGGTGTGTCTGTGTGTGTGGCTGGGTGTGTGTGTGGCTGTCTGTGTGTGTGTCTGTGTGTGTGGCTGTCTGTGTGTGTGGCTGGGTGTGTGTGTGTGGCTGGGGTGTGTGTGTGGCTGGGTGTGTGTGTGGCTGTCTGTGTGTGTGGCTGGGTGTGTGTGTGGCTGGGTGTGTGTGTGGCTGGGTGTGTGTGTGTGTCTGTGGCTGGGTGTGTGTGTGTGGCTGGGTGTGTGTGTGTGTGGCTGGGTGTGTGTGTGTGCTGTCTGTGTGTGTGCTGGGTGTGTGTGTGGCTGGGGTGTGTGGGGCTGGGTGTGTGTGGGGCTGGGTGTGTGTGTGTGTGGCTGGGTGGTGTGTGGCTGTCTGTGTGTGTGGCTGTCTGTGTGTGTGGCTGTCTGTGTGTGTGGCTGGGTGTGTGTGTGTGGCTGGGTGTGTGTGTGTGGCTGGGTGTGTGTGTGGCTGTGTGTGTGGGGCTGGCTGTGTGTGTGGGCTGGGTGTGTGTGGGGCTGGGTGTGTGTGTCGCTGGGTGTGTGTGTGGCTGGGTGTGTGTGTGGCTGGGTTTGTGTGTGGCTGGGTGTGTGTGTGTGGCTGTCTGTGTGTGTGGCTGGGTGTGTGTGTGGCTGTCTGTGTGTGTGGGTGGCTGTGTGGGTGTGGCTGGTGTGTGTGTGTGTGTGGCTGTGTGTGTGTGTGGCTGGGTGTGTGTGTGTGTGTGGGCTGGGTGTGTGTGTGGTGGCTGGTGTGTGTGTGTGTGGGGCTGGGTGTGTGTGTGTGGCTGTGTGTGTGTGTGTGGCTGTGTGTGTGTGTGTGGCTGGGTGTGTGTGGTGGGGCTGTGTGTGTGTGTGTGCTGTGTGGTGTGTGTGTGGCTGTGTGTGTGTGTGGCAGTGTGTGTGTGTGGCTGAGTGTGTGTGTGGCTGTGTGTGTGTGTGGCTGAGTGTGGGTGTGTGTGTGGTGTGGCTGGCTGTGTGTGGTGTGTGTGGCTGTGTGTGTGTGGCTGTGTGTGTGTGTGGCTGAGTGTGTGTGTGTGTGTGTGGCTGTGTGTGTGTGTGGCTGGGTTGTGTGTGTGTGTGGGGCTGGGTGTGTGTGTGTGTGTGTGTTGGCTGGGTGTGTGTGTGTGTGTGTGGTGGCTGTGTGTGTGTGGCTGGGTGTGTGTGGCTGGTGTGTGTGGTGTGTGTGGCTGTGTGGTGTGTGTGGCTGGGTGTGTGTGGGTGTGTGGCTGTGTGTGTGTGGTGTGGCTGGGTGTGTGTGTGGCTGGGTGTGTGTGTGGCTGTGTGTGTGTGTTGGGCTGGGTGTGTGTGTGTGTGTGTGTGGCTGGTGTGTGTGTGGTGGCTGGGTGTGTGTGTGGCTGTGTGTGTGTGTGGCTGGGTGTGTGTGGCTGTGTGTGTGTGTGGCTGGGTGTGTGTGTGTGGTGTGTGGCTGGGTGTGTGGGGTGGCTGGGTGTGTGTGTGGCTGTGTGTGTGTGTGTGGCTGGGTGTGTGTGGCTGTGTGTGTGTGTGGCTGGGTGTGTGTGTGTGGCTGGGTGTGTGTGTGGCTGTGTGTGTGTGTGGCTGTGTGTGTGTGTGGCTGGGTGTGTGTGTGTGGCTGGGTGTGTGTGTGTGTGTGGCTGTGTGTGTGTGTGTGGCTGGGTGTGTGTGTGTGGCTGGGTGTGTGTGTGGCTGTGTGTGTGTGTGGCTGGGTGTGTGTGTGGCTGGGTGTGTGTGTGTGTGTGTGGCTGTGTGTGTGTGTGTGGCTGGGTGTGTGTGTGTGGCTGGGTGTGTGTGTGGCTGTGTGTGTGTGTGGCTGGGTGTGTGTGTGGCTGTGTGTGTGTGTGTTGGGCTGGGTGTGTGTGTGTGTGTGTGTGTGGCTGGGTGTGTGTGTGTGGCTGGGTGTGTGTGTGGCTGTGTGTGTGTGTGTGGCTGGGTGTGTGTGTGGCTGTGTGTGTGTGTGGCTGGGTGTGTGTGTGTGTGTGGCTGGGTGTGTGTGTGTGGCTGGGTGTGTGTGTGGCTGTGTGTGTGTGTGTGGCTGGGTGTGTGTGTGGCTGTGTGTGTGTGTGGCTGGGTGTGTGTGTGTGGCTGTGTGTGTGTGTGTGGCTGGGTGTGTGTGTGGCTGTGTGTGTGTGTGGCTGGGTGTGTGTGTGTGTGTGGCTGTGTGTGTGTGTGTGGCTGGGTGTGTGTGTGTGGCTGGGTGTGTGTGTGGCTGTGTGTGTGTGTGGCTGGGTGTGTGTGTGGGTCTGTGGCTCGATGCACACATTGTGAGGTTGACTAAGCTGAGCCTGTGCTCCCTTCTGTCTCTCTCACCAGTTCCTGAGCGATGGCTACATGATACACCTGGCACAGCTGGAGAATCGCAGGACCCACGCTGTCGTACCAGCCAACGCCCGTGTGGGTCTCGCCAAGGGGAGCTTTGGGGGCTCAGGCAGGGGGAACTTCCCCCGCACGGCCAGCACGCCCAGTCGCTGCCGCTCGGAGCGGGGGGTCTCCGGCAGGGTGGACGAGCGAGCCCGGAAGCCGCGAAGTGTCAGCCTTCGTTTCGACAGTGAGCTGTGAAGGGGAGAGCGTATCCGATCCGTCAATCCCCCCCATACACCCCCCATACACCCCTCATACCCCCCCATACACCCCTCCCTACCCCCCCCATACACCCCTCCCTACCCCCCCCATACACCCCTCCCTACCCCCCCCATACACCCCTCCCTACCCCCCCATACACCCCTCCCTACCCCCCTCCATACCCCCCCATGCACCCCTCCCTACCCCCCATACACCCCTCCCTACCCCCCCCATACACCCCTCCCTACCCCCCCCATACACCCCTCCCTACCCCCCATACACCACTCCCTACCCCCCATACACCCCCCCATACACCCCTCCCTACCCCCCATACACCACTCCCTACCCCCCCATACACCCCTCCATACCCCCCATACACCCCTCCCTACCCCCCATACACCCCTCCCTACCCCCCATACCCCCCCATACACCACTCCCTACCTCCCCATACACCCCTCCCTAACCCCCCATACACCCCTCCATACCCCCCATACACCCCCCATAAACCCCTCCCTACCCCCCCCCATATCCCCCATACCCCCCATACACCACTCCCTACCTCCCCATACACCCCTCCCTACCCCCCATACACCCCTCCCTACCCCCCATACACCCCTCCCTACCCCCCCATACACCCCTCCCCACCCCCCATACACCCTCCCCACCCCCCCATACACCCCTCCCTACCCCCCCATACACCCCTCCCCACCCCCCCATACACCCCTCCCTACCCCCCCATACACCCCTCCCTACCCCCCCATACACCCCTCCCTACCCCCCCATACACCCCTCCCTACCCCCCCCATACACCCCTCCCTACCCCCCCATACACCCCTCCCTACCCCCCCATACACCCCTCCCTACCCCCCCATACACCCCTCCCTACCCCCCCATACACCCCTCCCTACCCCCCATACACCCCTCCCTACCCCCCCATACACCCCTCCCTACCCCCCCATACACCCCTCCCTACCCCCCATACACCCCTCCCTACCCCCCATACACCCCTCCCTACCCCCCATACACCCCTCCCTACCCCCCCCATACACCCCTCCCTACCCCCCATACACCCCTCCCTACCCCCCCATACACCCCTCCATACACCCCTCCCTACCCCCCTCCATACACCCCTCCCTACCCCCCCCCATATCCCCCATACACCCCTCCCTACCCCCCCATACACCCCTCCCTACCCCCCATACACCCCTCCCTACCCCCCCATACACCCCTCCCTACCCCCCATACACCCCTCCCTACCCCCCCATACACCCCTCCATACACCCCTCCCTACCCCCCTCCATACACCCCTCCCTACCCCCCCCATATCCCCCATACACCCCTCCCTACCCCCCCATACACCCCTCCCTATCCCCCCCATACACCTCCCTACCCCCCATACACCCCTCCATACACCCCTCCCTACCCCCCATACACCCCGCCCTACACCCCTCTCTACACCCCTCCCTACCCCCCCCATACACCCCTCCCTACCCCACATACACCCCTCCCTACCACCCCATACACCCCTCCCTGCTCCCATACACCCCTCCATACCCCCATACACCCCTCCCTACCCCCCTCCATACCCCCCATACACCCCTCCCTACCCCCCCATACACCCCTCCCTACCCCCCATACACCCCTCCCTACCCCCCCATACACCCCTCCCTACCCCCCCATACACCCCTCCCTACCCCCATACACCCCTCCCTACCCCCCCATACACCCCTCCCTACCCCCCCATACACCCCTCCCTACCCCCCATACACCCCTCCCTACCCCCCATACACCCCTCCCTACCCCCCATACACCCCTCCCTACCCCCCCATACACCCCTCCCTACCCCCCATACACCCCTCCCTACCCCCCCATCCACCCCTCCATACACCCCTCCCTACCCCCCTCCATACACCCCTCCATACCCCCCCCATATCCCCCATACACCCCATCATACCCCCCATACACCCCTCCCTACCACCCCTCCCTACCCCCCATACACCCCTCCCTACCCCCCCATACACCCCTCCCTACCCCCCATACACCCCTCCCTACCCCCCATACACCCCTCCATACACCCCTCCATTCACCCCTCCATCCACCCCTCCCTACCCCCCCCATATCCCCCATACACCCCTCCCTACCCCCCATACACCCCTCCCTATCCCCCCATACACCTCCCTACCCCCCATACACCCCTCCATACACCCCTCCCTACCCCCCATACACCCCGCCCTACACCCCTCTCTACACCCCTCCCTACCCCCCCCATACACCCCTCCCTACCCCACATACACCCCTCCCTACCACCCCATACACCCCTCCCTGCTCCCATACACCCCTCCATACCCCCATACACCCCTCCCTACCCCCCTCCATACCCCCCATACACCCCTCCCTACCCCCCATATACCCCTCCCTACCCCCCCATACACCCCTCCCTACCCCCCCCATACACTCCTCCCTACCCCCCCTACACCCCTCCCTACCCACCCATACACCCCTCCCTACCCCCATACACCCCTCCCTATACCCATACACCCCTCCCTATACCCATACACCCCTCCCTAACCCCCATACACCCCTCCCTACGCCCCCATACACCCCTCCCTACCCCCCATACACCCCTCCCTACCCCCCATACACCCCTCCCTACCCCCCCATACACCCCTCCCTACCCCCCATACACCCCTCCCTACCCCCCACCCTACTCCACCTCCCCCCCCCCCTCCTCCACCACCTCCCCCCACCCCCCCCTCCTCCACCACCTCCCCCCACCTCCTCATCATTCATCGCTCAGGCGATCGTGTCGATGTGGCTCAGTGCCTGGCAGCGGCCAGGGTCACAGTTCCTTCCTCTTCCCGGACACGTATTTGCGGATCGATGTTTGTTCTGAATCCTGCTCCCGTCTGAAAGCAAGAGGCCTGCTCCTCGCCGAGGCAACAATCGTGCTGAACTCGCTGTACTCAACCTTCGACCCCTCGCCGTCAAGCTTCAACGCCATTGCCAGCTTGTGACTCCCCATTACTGACCTTTGACTCCTCGCCGTCGACCTTTGACTCTTCAACTTTCGAGTCGTGGCCGTTGCCTCCCCCCCCCCCCTTTTGACCCTGCACCACCGACGACCAATTCTGGCACCTCGCCATCGTCGACCTTTGACTTCTCGCCGCCGTCGAACTTTCACCTCGCCCGTCCTCACGACCCCGCCTCGACGACGACCAGGAAGGACTGGGGCAACCCCTCCCCCCTCATCACAAGGTCAAGCCTGCTTGCGAGGTGGAACCAAACATTGCTCCATCTGAAACCTCCCTCGCTCTGGCCTGCTGTACAGAACCCGCCTGCTTCGGAGCAGAGGGCGGTGGGGGCCTCCACTGACAAGATGTTATGTCCAAACGCATCGCCCTGCTGCTCTCGCCCCCTTGGCTTGCATCCCCAGTCCCTCGCACCTCACTTAGACTTGCTCCCCTCTGATGATTGCTTGTATTTTTATTGATCCGCGGACGTGGCAGCTCTGGTGTGACTACCCCGTGGGGGGTCGGAGTTGTGGGTGGTCTGTGACAGGACAGTGGGGGGAGGGAGTGGGGACGGGGCAGGGGTCCGGCGGCGTTGCCACTTTACGAGGTGTGTTGTGATCAGTCCAGGGCAAACGTCCGCCGTTCCTCATCGTCAGCCTGCCGTCTCCCTCCCTTCACACCCAAGCGAACAAGACTCAGCCGGCCGCAGTGTAAATATTTAACTGCTGTTTATTTCTTCCCGGGTGCAAGAGGATTTCACATTCCTGCCCCCCCTCTCTGTGGTGCAAACAATAAAAGAGGCAAAATCTGCCCATCGTGTTTGAATATGGAACATTGTGCTGAAGTACAGACTCCCTTTACACTGTCCCCATCAAACACTCCCAGGACAGGTACAGCACGGGGTTAGATACAGAGTAAAGCTCCCTCTACACTGTCCCCATCAAACACTCCCAGGACAGGTACAGCACGGTGTTACATACAGAGTAAAGCTCCCTCTACACTGTCCCCATCAAACACTCCCAGGACAGGTACAGGCACGGGTTAGATACAGAGTAAAGCTCCCTCTACACTGTCCCCATCAAACACTCCCAGGACAGGTACAGCGCAGGGTTAGATATAGAGTAAAGCTCCCTCTACACTGTCCCCATCAAACACTCCCAGGACAGGTACAGCACGAGGTTAGATACAGAGTAAAGCTCCCTCTACACTGTCCCCATCAAACACTCCCAGGACAGGTACAGCACGGTGTTAGATACAGAGTAAAGCTCCCTCTACACTGTCCCCATCAAACACTCCCAGGACAGGTACAGCACGGGGTTCGATACAGAGTAAAGCTCCATCTACACTGTCCCCATCAAACACTCCCAGGACAGGTACAGCACGGGGTTAGATACAGAGTAAAGCTCCCGCTACACTGTTCCCATCAAACACTCCCAGGACAGGTCCAGGTTCTGAAAACAGCCTCTCGTGTTTCTGAGCAAAGGTACAAAGAGACACAAACACAGTCACTGAAATCACAAGATTTATACAAGGGCAGTTTTATGATTTGTAATAAAATAACATAGAAATGGTACACCGGCTGGGTGAGGGCCCTGGGTGATTCACAGCTCTCCCTGTGGCTGCGTTACCTCCCTGGATAACGGTGCTCTCAGCGCCACCCTCAGGCCCATGCCTGTAACTGGAGCTAAGGCCGTGACTGTTTACATAGGAAAATGACAATGGCTCTTTTACTCCCAAGCGGAAACATGACTCTGACAGGGGGGAACTGCGTGTCTGTGGACACGTGTTTGTTCCGCATGAGCCTTGGAGGAATGACTTGCGTTTCCCGTGCTTGCGTGTCAGAAACATGCCTCGTTTTCTATCTCAGTTTCTCCCCCACCCCCCTTCATGGGAATGTCAGACGCGAGAGCGCACGTAGTAAGGCGAGGAGCAGGTGCGGGAGGGGCAAGAGCTCGGAACACAAAGAATGAGGGGTATGGACGGTGTTGAAAAGGCCATGCTGGGAGATGGGTTAGAGGAGTAAACGGGGCACGAGCAGTCCGCAGAGCATCGCGCGCAATTTACAGAGAGCTGGAAAACCGGCAGCCGACGGGTGGGAGAGGTGTAGCGGAATGAACGGACCATTTAGTACATAGTATATATACACACACACGGACAGGTTAAACACAGGAAACAGAGATACAGCTCAAATTGGCAACGCAGCAACCAGGCACCCCCCCCCCCCCCCTTCCCGCCCGGGTATCACAGGCAGCAAACACCCCTTCCCAGCCTCCTCCTCGTCCTGTCTGGGAATATAACCGACAGCCCGTTGTTCAGGATGAAGGCTTCAGCAACGCTCCCAACAATGTGCCCCCCCCCCCCCCCCCCGGCCCCGCCCAGTCAAGCTGGGACAGGTTGGGGAGAGAGCGGGAAGAGGGTTATCCCGTGGGGAAGGGGTACTCTGCTCCAGTGACGGCCTGGTTATCGGAGGACAGGGCGTGATATTCCGCAGCGGGCACGCTCACTGGAACATTCCTTTAAACCGGAATTTATCCTCCTCGTCTTTCTGACGCATCCTCTCGTCGAGTAGCCGCAGCTCCCGGTTCACCACTGGCACCAGGCTAGGGTCCAGCTTGGCGGCAGTGGACAGGTCCTGCCGTGCCTCCTTCTCGTTCCACACCGCTCCCTGGGCTTTCCCGCGTTTGAAGTACGCCTTCACGTTGCCTGGTCAAAGAAATCAGACAAACAAGCGTCACTCCTGAGCCACCGACAGTGCAGCACTCCCTCAGTACTGACGCTCTGACAGTGCAGCATTCCCTCAGTACTGACCCTCTGACAGTGCAGCACTCCCTCAGTACTGACCCTCTGACAGTGCTGCACTCCCTCAGTACTGACCCTCTGACAGTGCAGCATTCCCTCAGTACTGACCCTCTGACAGTGCAGCACTCCCTCAGTACTGACCCTCTGACAGTGCTGCACTCCCTCAGTACTGACCCTCTGACAGTGCAGCACTCCCTCAGTACTGACCCTCTGACAGTGCGGCACTCCCTCAGTACTGACCCTCTGACAGTGCAGCGCTCCCTCAGTACTGACCCTCTGACAGTGCAGCACTCCCTCAGTACTGACCCTCTGACAGTGCAGCACTCCCTCAGTACTGACCCTCTGACAGTGCGGCACTACCTCAGTACTGACCCTCTGACAGTGCGGCACTCCCTCAGTACTGACCCTCTGACAGTGCAGCGCTCCCTCAGTACTGACCCTCTGACAGTGCAGCACTCCCTCAGTACTGACCCTCTGACAGTGCAGCACTCCCTCAGTACTGACCCTCTGACAGTGCGGCACTCCCTCAGTACTGACCCTCTGACAGTGCGGCGCTCCCTCAGTACTGACCCTCTGACAGCGCCGCACTCCCTTAGTACTGACCCTCTGACAGTGCGGCACTCCCTCAGTACTGACCCTCTGAGAGTGCAGCACTCCCTCAGTACTGACCCTCTGACAGTGCAGCACTCCCTCAGTACTGACCCTCTGACAGTGCGGTGCTCCCTCAGTACTGACCCTCTGAGAGTGCGGCACTCCCTCAATACTGACCCTCTGACAGTGCGGCACTCCCTCAGTACTGACCCTCTGACAGTGCGGCACTCCCTCAGTACTGACCCTCTGACAGTGCGGTGCTCCCTCAGTACTGACCCTCTGACAGTGCGGCACTCCCTCAGTACTGACCCTACCATAGTGCGGCACTCCCTCAGTACTGACCCTCTGACAGTGCAGCACTCCCTCAGTACTGACCCTCTGACAGTGCGGCACTCCCTCAGTACTGACCCTCTGACAGTGCAGCACTCCCTCAGTACTGACCCTCTGACAGTGCGGCACTCCCTCAGTACTGACCCTCTGACAGTGCGGCACTCCCTCAGTACTGACCCTCTGAGAGTGCGGCACTCCCTCAATACTGACCCTCTGACAGTGCGGCACTCCCTCAGTACTGACCCTCTGACAGTGCGGCACTCCCTCAGTACTGACCCTCTGACAGTGCGGTGCTCCCTCAGTACTGACCCTCTGACAGTGCGGCACTCCCTCAGTACTGACCCTACCATAGTGCGGCACTCCCTCAGTACTGACCCTCTGACAGTGCAGCACTCCCTCAGTACTGACCCTCTGACAGTGCGGCACTCCCTCAGTACTGACCCTCTGACAGTGCAGCACTCCCTCAGTACTGACCCTCTGACAGTGCGGCACTCCCTCAGTACTGACCCTCTGACAGTGCGGCACTCCCTCAGTACTGACCCTCTGACAGTGCGGCACTCCCTCAGTACTGACCCTCTGACAGTGCAGCACTCCCTCAGTACTGACCCTCTGACAGTGCGGCACTCCCTCAGTACTGACCCTCTGACAGTGTGGCACTCCCTCAGTACTGACCCTCTGACAGTGCGGCACTCCCTCAGTACTGACCCTCTGACAGTGCGGCACTCCCTCAGTACTGACCCTCTGACTGTGCGGCACTCCCTCAGTACTGACCTTCTGACAGTGCGGCACTCCCTCAGTACTGACCCTCTGACAGTGCGGCACTCCCTCAGTACTGACCCGCTGACAGTGCAGCACTCCCTCAGTACTGACCCTCTGACAGTGCGGCACTCCCTCAGTACTGACCCTCTGACAGTGCGGCACTCCCTCAGTACTGACCCTCTGACAGTGCGGCACTTCCTCAGTACTGACCCTCTGACAGTGCAGCACTCCCTCAGCACGGACCCTCTGACAGTGCGGCACTCCCTCAGTTCTGACCCTCTGACAGTGCGGCACTCCCTCAGTACTGACCCTCTGACAGTGCGGCACTCCCTCAGTACTGACCCTCTGACAGTGCGGCACTCCCTCAGTACTGACCCTCTAGGGCAGCACGGTGGCCTAGTGGTTAGCACAACCGCCTCACGGCGCTGAGGTCCCAGGTTCGATCCCGGCTCTGGGTCACTGTCCGTGTGGAGTTTGCACATTCTCCCCGTGTCTGCGTGGGTTTCGCCCCCACAACCCAAAAATGTGCAGAGTAGGTGGATTGGCCATGCTAAATTGCCCCTTAATTGGAAAAAATAATTGGGTAATCTAAATTTATTAAAAAAAAAAAAAAAAAAAGTACTGACCCTCTGACAGTGCGGCACTCCCTCAGTACTGACCCTCTGACAGTGCGGCACTCCCTCAGTACTGACCCTCTGACAGTGCGGCACTCCCTCAGTACTAACCCTCTGACAGTGCGGCGCTCCCTCAGTACTGACCCTTTGACAGTGCGGCACTCCCTCAGTACTGACCCACTGACAGTGCAGCACTCCCTCAGTGTTTACCTTCATACTTGGCTAAGATGGATGAACAGTGTTCTATCACCTCGTAGTATTCCTCTGTCATCAGCTTACACTGGCAGTAGTTGAGTAAAAGTGGTGTGATCATATTGTCCAACTTCAGCCAATTCTCATCACCTGGCTTCTCCTGCAACCCACATCCCAGAAACAAACACAGTTAGTCGCCATTAATTCTGTTCAGAATACTGTAACATTGAACTTTAAACTGACCCGCTGACAGTGCGGCACTCCCTCAGTACTGAATGGTTTTCTACAGGGCAGCACAGTAGCATAGTGGTTAGCACTAGGGACCACACCAGGGTCCCAGGTTCGATTCCCCGCTGGGTCACTGTCTGTGCGGAGTCTGCATGTCCTCCCCGTGTGTGCGTTGGTTTCCTCCGGGTGCTCCGGTTTCCTCCCACAGTCCAAAGGTGTGCAGGTTGGGTGGATTGGCCACGGTAAATTGTCCTTAGTGTCCAAAAAGGTCAGGTCAGGGTCGTTACTGGATTACGGGGATAGGTCGGAAATTGGGGTGCTCTTTCCAAGGGCCGGTGCAGTCTTGATGGGCTGAATGGCGTCCTTCTGCACTGTAAATTCTATGACTCCATGAAGATTGTTGGTGCGGGAGGGGGGGGTCTGTCTGTTTCTGACTTGCTGCTAAGACAACGCTGTAGCTCGCTCGTCTCGTCCAACCTGTTTGCTGTCACCCTTGGCCTTTGAACCCAGCCAGCGTACACCCCTGACCCCTCACCTTCATCTGCAGATTCTTGAGGCAGGCGATGGCGTCATGGTAACGCTTGCTGGCCTCCATCACTCGGCCCTCCTTGAAGAGCTGATTGCCTTCCTCGTGAATCTGGGGCACTGCCTCCAGCTTCTCCTCGTCCGTCATCGCCCAGGCCTCCTGACGGTAGGTGCCAGGGTCCTCAACCTGCCAAAAACCAAAGGGGCAGGGTTAGGGATGGAGCAGAGAGGGAGAGGGAGGGGGAGACTCTGGGTTCAGCGCCTGGGGCCAAATGTTCCTCTGTACTCCCAACAGTTAGGCCAACTCTCCGAGCGTAAGCATTCCCCGTTGTCATTGAGACAGCTACCCATAATGCCCCACTTCCCGATGCAGCAGATTGAGCCTCTGGACCTGACCCCAATTGGATGGGGTTTGGATCCATTGGGATTGTGCACAGTGGGAGTGAACGGGAAGGGGTTTGGGTCCATTGGGATTGTGGACAGTGGGAATGAATGGGAAGGGGTTTGGGTCCATTGGTATTGTGCACAGTGGGAGTGAACGGGAAGGGGTTTGGGTCCATTGGGATTGTGCACAGTGGGAGTGAACGGGAAGGGGTTTGGGTCCATTGGGATTGTGGACAGTGGGAGTGAATGGGAAGGGGTTTGGGTCCATTGGGATTGTGGACAGTGGGAGTGAATGGAAGAGGTTTGGGTCCATTGGGATTGTGGACAGTGGGAGTGAACGGGAAGGGGTTTGGGTCCATTGGGATTGTGCACAGTGGGAGTGAACGGGAAGGGGTTTGGGTCCATTGGGATTGTGCACAGTGGGAGTGAACGGGAAGGGGTTTGGGTCCATTGGGATTGTGCACAGTGGGAGTGAACGGAAGAGGTTTGGGTCCATTGGGATTGTGGACAGTGGGAGTGAACGGGAAGGGGTTTGGGTCCATTGGGATTGTGCACAGTGGGAGTGAACGGGAAGGGGTTTGGGTCCATTGGGATTGTGCACAGTGGGAGTGAACGGGAAGGGGTTTGGGTCCATTGGGATTGTGCACAGTGGGAGTGAACGGGAAGGGGTTTGGGTCCATTGGGATTGTGCACAGTGGGAGTGAACGGGAAGGGGTTTGGGTCCATTGGGATTGTGCACAGTGGGAGTGAACGGAAGAGGTTTGGGTCCATTAATTGAGTATTTTCCCTGCTGCACCACCACCGCCAGTCCCCTCTGAGCGATCTCGGTACCTTGAGCATCTCGATGAGGAAGATGAGGGGCTGTGGCTCCTTCTGAAGATGGTCAAGGTCACAGTGGCCCAGCGAATGATGCTCATGTAGCTGGGCAATGCCACAACAGTGCCGCTGACCCTCCAGAGGGTCCTTGCCCACCGCAATGTTGCGCAGGCTCTTCGAGACCATTGGGTAGATCATCACGTGCTGAGAGTGAGATGGAGAGCGAGAGGTGAGCATCAGCTGAACAGCCCAGCCAGGAACACAGGGAAAACTACACTTGCAACGGACGGAGTTCCTACCTTAGTGTCGCACAGGAACTCTGCCACCTCCCCCTGTCGCATCGATACCACGATGGTCTCCCAGACGGGCAATTTGAACTTCTTGCCGATGATCAACTCCATCGGCTTCCCCCGAGTCCGACTGTCATCAATGACCGTTCTATCCTCATTACATCTCATCGTCTTGTAGTGAAAAGTGGCCTATTAGAGACAGAGATGGACAGAGTGAGACAGAGAGAGAGAGCGCGAGAGAGAGAGAGAGAGCGAGACAGAGAGAGAGCGACAGAGAGAGACAGAGAGGGAGACAGCGGGGGAGAGGGAGACAGCGAGAGAGAGAGAGGGAGACAGCGAGAGAGAGAGGGAGACAGCGAGAGAGGGAGACAGCAAGTGAGGGAGACAGCGAGAGAGGGAGACAGTGAGGGAGAGAGAGGGAGACAGTGAGAGAGAGAGGGAGACAGCGAGAGAGAGAGAGGGAGACAGTGAGAGAGAGAGGGAGACAGCGAGAGAGGGAGACAGCAGGGGAGAGGGAGACAGCGGGGGGGAGAGGGAGACAGCGGGGGAGAGAGGGAGACAGCGGGAGAGAGAGGGAGACAGCGAGAGAGGGAAACAGAGACAGAGAGAGATAGAGAGAGGGAGACAGCGAGAGAGAGAGGGAGACAGCGAGAGAGAGAGGGAGACAGCGAGAGAGAGAAACAGAGACAGAGAGAGATAGAGCGAGGGAGACAGCGAGAGAGAGAGAGAGACAGTGAGAGAGAGAGGGAGACAGCGAGAGAGAGAGAGGGAGACAGTGAGAGAGAGGGAGACAGCGAGAGAGGGAGGGAGACAGCAAGAGAGGGAGACAGCAAGTGAGGGAGACAGCGAGAGAGGGAGACAGTAAGAGAGAGAGAGAGACAGACAGTGAGAGAGAGACAGACAGTGAGAGAGAGAGGGAGACAGCGAGAGAGGGAGACAGCGAGAGAGGGAGACAGCGAGAAAGAGAGGGAGACAGCGAGAGAGGGAAACAGAGACAGAGAGAGATAGAGAGAGGGAGACAGCGAGAGAGAGAGAGGGAGACAGTGAGAGAGAGAGAGGGAGACAGCGAGAGAGAGAGGGAGACAGCGAGAGAGAGAGGGAGACAGCGAGAGACAGAGGGAGCCAGCAAGAGAGAGGGAGACAGCAAGAGAGAGAGGGAGACAGCGAGAGAGGGAAACAGAGACAGAGAGAGAGAGAGAGAGAGAGAGGGAGACAGTGAGAGAGAGAGGGAGACAGCGAGAGACAGAGGGAGACAGCAAGAGAGAGGGAGACAGCAAGAGAGAGAGGGAGACAGCGAGAGAGGGAAACAGAGACAGAGAGAGAGAGAGAGAGAGAGAGAGAGGGAGACAGCGAGAGAGGGAGACAGCGAGAGAGGGAGACAGCGAGAGAGGGAGACAGCGAGAGGGGAGACAGCGAGAGAGAGAGGGAGACAGCGAGAGAGAGAGAAACAGAGACAGAGAGAGATAGAGAGAGCGAGACAGCGAGAGAGAGAGAGGGAGACAGCGAGAGACAGAGGGAGACAGCAAGAGAGAGGGAGACAGCAAGAGAGAGAGGGAGACAGCGAGAGAGGGAAACAGAGACAGAGAGAGAGAGAGAGAGCGAGAGCGAGAGGGAGACAGCGAGAGAGAGAGAGAGAGAGAGAGGGAGACAGCGAGCGAGAGAGAGTGAGGCAGCGAGAGAGTGAGGGAGACAGCGAGAGAGTGAGGGAGACAGCGAGAGGGAGAGGGAGACAGCGAGAGAGTGAGGGAGACAGCGAGAGGGAGAGGGAGACAGCGAGAGAGAGGGAGACAGCAAGAGGGAGACAGCGAGAGAGAGAGAGGGAGACAGCGAGAGAGAGAGAGAGGGAGACAGCGAGAGAGAGAGAGAGACAGCGAGAGAGTGAGGGAGACAGCGAGAGAGTGAGGGAGACAGAGAGAGAGAGAGAGGGAGACAGCGAGAGAGAGAGGGAGACAGCGAGAGAGTGAGGGAGACAGCGAGAGAGTGAGGGAGACAGAGAGAGAGAGAGAGGGAGACAGCGAGAGAGAGGGGAGACAGCGAGAGAGAGAGGGAGACAGCGAGAGAGTGAGGGAGACAGCAAGAGAGTGAGGGAGACAGAGAGAGAGAGAGAGAGACAGCGAGAGAGAGAGGGAGACAGCGAGAGAGAGAGGGAGACAGCGAGAGAGAGAGGGAGACAGCGAGAGAGAGAGGGAGACAGCGAGAGAGAGAGAGGGAGACAGCGAGAGAGAGGGAGACAGTGAGAGAGAGAGGGAGACAGCGAGAGAGGGAAACAGAGACAGAGAGAGATAGAGAGGGAGATAGCGAGAGAGAGAGGGAGACAGCGAGAGAGAGAGGGAGACAGCGAGAGAGACAGAGACAGAGAGAGATAGAGAGAAGGAGACAGTGAGAGAGAGAGGGAGACAGCGAGAGACAGAGGGAGACAGCAAGAGAGAGGGAGAGAGCAAGAGAGGGGGAGACAGTGAGAGAGGGAAACAGAGACAGAGAGAGAGAGAGAGCGCGAGAGAGAGGGAGACAGCGAGAGAGAGAGGGAGACAGCGAGAGAGAGAGAGTGAGGCAGCGAGAGTGAGGAGACAGCGAGAGAGAGAGAGGGAGACAGCGAGAGAGAGAGGGAGACAGCGAGAGAGAGAGAGGGAGACAGCGAGAGAGAGAGAGGGAGACAGCGAGAGAGAGAGGGAGACAGCGAGAGAGAGAGAGGGAGACAGCGAGAGAGGGAGACAGCGAGAGAGAGAGTGACACAGCGAGAGAGTGGGGGAGACAGCGAGAGAGAGAAGGAGACTGCGAGAGAGTGAGGGAGACAGCGAGAGAGAGGGAGACAGCGAGAGAGAGAGAGAGAGACAGCGAGAGAGAGGGAGACAGCGAGAGAGTGAGGGAGACAGCGAGAGAGAGGGAGACAGCGAGAGAGTGAGGGAGACAGCGAGAGAGAGAGAGGGAGACAGCGAGAGAGAGAGAGGGAGACAGAGAGAGAGAGAGAGATAGACAGAGAGAGAGAGGGAGACAGCGAGAGAGAGAGGGAGACAGAAAGAGAGAGAGAGGGAGAGATAGACAGACAGAGAGAGAGATAGACAGACAGAGAGAGAGAGACAGACAGAGAGAGAGGGAGACAGCGAGAGAGGGAGAAAGAGAAAGAGAGACAGAGAGAGAGAGATATACAGACAGTGAGAGAGAGGGTGTGGAAAGAGCTGTCATACTATACACACATGTATATGATGGTGCACAGACAGACATTGATTGACACACAGGACCCAGAGACGAGCTGGTTGTAACAGGCCAAACTTCACCCCCTTCCTATGAAGCACTCCGTTCGTTCGATTGAAGCCAGCCCTTCTCTTCGCCGCTTCCAGGCTCCAGACCTGATAAATCCGCATTCTCCCACCTGCTGCTCCTCTCCTTCGCCCATCTCAACACGCACCGAGCAGTGAAATCGGACCAGCACCGCCCTGGGCGGCTCGTTCGGCCTGGGCTTCCGCAGCAGCACTCGATGGGCACCCTCCAGCTCCAGGGGTCCCCGGAGCGACCCCGCACCCATCAGCGAGTTCAGCATCAGGACCACGTAGGCCCCCAAATCCGAACCTTCCAGCCCCTCCCGGAGGCCCAAAATCCGCAGGTTCTTCCGGCGGGAGCAGTTCTCCATCTCCTCCATCCTTGCCAACCATTTCTCTTGCGGCTCCACCTTCACTGCCAGGCCCAGGAGTTCGTCCTCGTTCTCCGAAGCCTTTTGCTGCAGCTTTCGAATCTCCGCGGCCTGAGCCGTCTGAGTCGCCCCGAGCCTGTCCAGCAAGGCCTTAAACGGCTCCAGGATCTCAGCTTTTAGCTCCCTGAAGGAGCGCTGAAGCAGCTCCTGCTGCTCCCTCGCCCACTGCTGCCACGCTGCCGGTTCCCCGCCTCCGCCATCTTGTCCTTTCTGCCTCGCACCTTCTTCTGCTGCAAAGTCGGCTTTTTGACCGTTCCACTTCTAGTCCAGCCCATCCACCGGCCGCTGAGCAGTGGCTGCGTTCCCACCCGGGGAAAGGCTGAATCAGCGCCGTTGCGGGCCCTTAGAAG
>NC_052151.1:223964222-223984868 GCF_902713615.1 Scyliorhinus canicula
TCTCTCAAACACCCTGCTATCTCGTTTCTCCTGGTACGAAGAGGCAAGAAGATCCTCTGAGTTCAGTTCATATACATGGACCTCGTGCTGCCTAACACTATGATACAGTTCATCAGATATACAGATCACTACACCTCCCTCTGCCACTCCCTCTCACTCTCACTCCCTCCCTCGCTCCTTTTCCCCGTCTCTCGCTCTCACACTCGCTCTCTCGGAACATGCTCCCAACTAAGACACTGGACAGAAACCCCAATATTTTATTTGAATTGTGCAAGGCAGTGAGGAAAGCGATTTCGCGAAGAAACAGGCACTTAAAACAAACTTGATTACTGACACAGTATTCGAATATCTTAATAATGTCTCTAATTAGCCACTCCTCAGGGAGCCCTCTTCATATAAACAAAATTCCACCCGCCCATACTTTTACGATGCTGTAATTGCACCTCTGGTTCCCAAAAGGCCGAGCTGCCTTACAAACCAGGATTTTTTAAAACACTACTGCAGCGGTCATACGCACACACAGCCCAGCCTTTTATGCCTGAAATTCCTACATTCATCACACACACACACCCCCCCCCCCCTTTAAATAACAAACTGGGCGCCACAGTGGTTATCACTGCTGCCTCACGGTGCTGCAGACCCGGGTTTGATCCTGGCCCCAAGTCACCGTCATGTGGGGTTTGCACATTTTCCCTGTGTCTGTGCGGGTCTCGCCTCCTAAATTGCCCCTTAATAGGAATTTTAAAAAATATATGTGGCTTCCAGAGCAGGCCAGAGACTAGGAATCCTACGGCGAATAACTCTCCTCCTGATCTCTCACCCCCCACCCCACAAAATCCATCTCATCATCTACAATAAGAAGTCTTACAATACCAGGTTAAAGTCCAACAGGTTTGTTTCGATTCACTAGCTTTCGGGAGCACTGCTCCTTCCTCGGATGAATCTGTATATTCCCCTGCGAATACGGAGTTGTGCAACGGGTCCAGCAGCAAGTGGATCGCCAGTGACAGCTGCGAATCTGAGTCCGGGGCACTACATGTGGAGGAGAGGCAGAAAAGAAAAATCATTCACCTGAGGAAGGAGCAGTGCTCCGAAAGCTAGTGATTCGAAACAAGCCTGTTGGACTTTAACCTGGTGTTGTAAGCCTTCTTACTCTGCTCACCCCAGTCCAACGTCGGCATCTCCACATCGTGGCCACCATCTACAAGTCAGGAGAGTGATGGAACACTCTCCACTTGCCTGGATGAGCACAGCTCCAACAACACAAGAAGCTCCACACCATCCAGGACAAAGCAGCCCCGCTTGATTGTTCCCCTTCCACAAACATTCACTCCCTCCCCCACCGAAGCACGGTGGCAACCGTGTGTCCCATCTACAAGATGCACTGCAGGAACTCACCAAGGCTCCTTAGCACCTTCCAAACCCACGGCCACCTCCATCTAGAAGGACAAGAGCAGCAGATACCTGGGAACCCCACCACCTGGAGGTTCCCCTCCCAGTCACTCCCCACCCTGACTGGGAAATATATCGGCCGTTCCTTTACTGTCGCCGGGACAACATCCTGGAACCCCCTCCCTAACAGCACAGTGGGTGTACCTACACCTCAGGGACTGCAGCGGTTCGAGATGGCAGCTCCCCCCCCCCACCTTCTGAAGGGCAACTAGGGATGGGCAATAAACACTGGCCTAACCTCACCCCAATCTTGTACCCTTAATAAAAATACCCTGAGCTCGAAGCGTTGGTGTGGACACTGGCCGTGGGAGCCCAGTACAGCAGCCGAACCTACGGCATGAACTTCTGTCCAAGACCAGATTTCCCCAGGACGTCGAACAGCTTCCCCCACTCTACCCAATCGGATGCCTTCACGGCGCCCTTGGGCGTAATCACGTCTGGTTCACAAACCGGAGAGGGGCAAAGGACAATATTCAACAGCCGCCTCACTCTAGCCGATAGTTACCAACCGTGAGTGAAGCCTGTCTGGCCGTCCGCTATCGCCTCCGGGACACCGGGCTCAGTTCAGTAGTCGGTTCAAGAGCGAGAGAGGTTTGCATGATCCACATTCCGTGGGTGGTATGGGCCAAGGTTTAGAAACCTCCAAAGTATATTGTGGAGTTCTCCTCACCTATAACTTAATTTATTTTGGTCACGATGAGCACAAGAGATTGCCTTTCAGGTGTTATTCAACAAAGTTCTTGGGCACTTCCAATCAAAAGAACAAGCTTTATTCTACGAATTTAGTTAACATTTTTATAAACACACACAGTAAGAATTGCTATCAACTACAAACATAAAGACCCCACACAGATACAGTACTCCATGTATAACCTTAATGACTTTCCCCTTAACTGTTCCAATTCAATAACAACATCCAAGTAAAACCAGAAACCTCTTCAAAGGTGTACATTTTCACAAAAAAAAGTAACAGAAAAGTCTAAGAATAAAAAGAACAGAATCCCCCCCCCCCCCTTCCCCCGTATATAGAAAAGCAAAACAATAAATTAACACCCGTTGTTGTCAAAAACAGATATTCAACCCACAACATAAACAAAGAGACAACAATCCCCCCCCCCCCCCCCCCCCGGGGATTGCTGCTGCTGCTGACCTTTTGTTTTTACCGTTCTGCCAGGAGATCTAGGAATGGTTGCCATCTCCTGAAAAATCCCTGCATTGACCCCCTCAGGGCACATTTCACTCTCTCCAATTTAATAAACCCAGCCATATCGTTGATCCAGGCCTCCACGTTTGGGGGGCCTCGCATCCTTCCACTGAAGAAGAATCCTCCGCCGGGCTACTAGGGACGCAAAGGCCAGAACGCCGGCCTCTTTCGCCTCCTGCACTCCCGGCTCCACTGCAACCCCAAATATTGCGAGTCCCCAGCCTGGCCTGACCCTGGATCCCACCACCCTCGATACCGTCCTTGCTACACCCTTCCAAAATTCCCCCAGCGCTGGGCATGCCCAGAACATGTGGACATGGTCTGCTGAGCTCCCTGAGCACCTAATACACCTGTCCTCGCTCCCAAAGAACCGGCTCATCCTTGTCCCGGTCATGTGGGCCCTATGCAGCACCTTGAACTGTATGAGGCTAAGCCTCGCACAGGAAGAGGAGGAGTTCACCCTTCCTAGGGCATCACCCAGCTCCTCCTCCCATTTATCTTTCAGCTCCTCCACCGAGGCCTCGTCTACCTCCTGCATCACCTGGTACACTTCCGAGATCCTCCCCTCTCCAACCCATACCCCCGAGAGCACCCTGTCCTGGACCCCACGCGGCGGCAGCAAGGGGAACCCCGCCACCTGCCGCCTGACAAACGCCCTTACCTGCATGTACCTAAAGGTGTTCCCCGGGGGGGGAGGCCGAACCTCCCCTCCAGCTCACCCAGGCTCGCAAACTTCCCGTCTACAAACAGGTCCCTCAACCTCCTAACACCTGCCCTGTGCCAACTCAGGAACCCGCCATCAATGCTCCCTGGGACAAACCGGTGGTTCCTCCGTATCGGGGCCTCCATCGAGCCCCCCACCTCCTGCCTGTGCCATCTCTATTGCCCCCAAATTTTGAGAGTAGCCACCACCACCGGGCTCGTGGTATACCTCGTTGGAGGCAGCGGGGCCGTTGCCAGCGCTTCCAGGCTCGTGCCCACACAGGATGCCATCTCCATCCTCTTCCATGCTGCCCCTTCCCCGTCCATAACCCACTTACGCACCATCGCTGCGTTGGCAGCCTAATAATACCCACAGAGGTTGGGCAGCGCCAGCCCCCCTTATCCCTGCCCCGTTCCAAGAACACCCGTCTCACCCTTGGGGTCCCGTGTGCCCACACAAACCCCGTAATGCCCCTGATAACCCGCCTGAAAAAGGCCTTCGGGATAAGGATGGGGAGGTACTGGAACAGGAACAGAAACCTCGGGAGCACCGTCATCTTAACGGACTGCACCCTACCCGCCAGAGACAGCGGCAGCATGTCCCACCTCTTAAACTCCTCCTCCATCTGCTCCACCAACCTTGTGAGGTTAAGCTTATGCAAGGCCCCCCAGCTCCTGGCCACCTGAACCCCCAAGTACCTGAAGCTCCTCTCCGCCCTTTTCAGTGGGAACCTCCCAATCCCCTTCCTGGTCCCCAGGCTGTACCACAAACAGCTCGCTTTTCCCAAAGTTAAGCTTATACCCTGAGAAATCCCCAAATTCCCGGAGAATCCCCATCACCACCGGCATTCCCCCCACCGGGTCCGCCACATACAACAATAGGTCATCCGCGTAGAGCGACACTCGGTGCTCCTCCCCACCCCGGACCAGCCCCCTCCAATCCCCCGACTCCCTCAGCGCCATAGCCAGGGGTTCAATTGCCAGCGCAAAAAGTAGGGGGGACAGGGAACGCCCCTTCCTCGTCCCTCGATACAATCGAAAATACTCCGACCTCCTCCTATTCGTGGCCACACTCGCCATCGGGGCCTCATACAACAGCCTCACCCAACTGACAAACCCCTCCACAAACCCAAACCTTTCCAGCACCCCCCACAAGTAACCCCACTCAACCCTATCAAAGGCCTTCTCCGCATCTAGCGCCACCACTATCTCCGCCTCCCCTTCCACCGCCGGCATCATAATAACGTTCAAGAGCCTCCGTATATTAGTGTTCAGCTGCCTCCCCTTCACAAACCCCGTTTGATCCTCGTGGATAACCTGCGGCACACAGTCCTCTATCCTCGTGGCTAAGATCTTTGCCAACAACTTGGCGTCCACAGGAAAATGAAAATCGCTTATTGTCACGAGTAGGCTTCAATGAAGTTACTGTGAAAAGCCCCTAGTCGCCACATTCCGGCGCCTGTCCGGGGCGGCTGGTACGGGAATCGAATCGTGCTGCTGGCCTGCTTGGTCTGCTTTCAAAGCCAACGATTTAGCCTGGTGAGCAAAACCAGCCCCTTTTGGGGAGTGAGATCGGCCTGTGTGACCCACACTGCAGGGGGTCCTTGTCTCGCTTAAGAATCAAGGAGATCAACACCCAAGACACCGTTGGGGCAAAGCACCCCCCTCCCCCTTCCCTTGCCTCGTTGAAGGTCCTAACCAACAGGGGGCCCAGCAGGTCTGCATACGCCTTGTAAAATTCAACCGGGAACCCATCCGACCCCGGCGCCTTCCCCGACTGCACGTTCCCTATCCCTTTAACCAGCTCCTCAAGCTCAACTGGTGCCCCCAGACCCTCCACCTGTCCGTCCTCCACCCTCGGGAATCTCAGCCGGTCTAAAAAGCGCCCCATCCCCTCCCTCCTCCGCCGGAGGTTCAGACCGATATAGTCTACCATAAAAGTCCCTGAAGACCCCATTAATGTCTACCCCCCTCCGCACCACATTTCCTCCCCTATCCTTAACCCCACCAATCTCCCCAGCCGCATCCCGCTTACGGAGCTGGTGTGCCAGCATCCTACTCGCCTTCTCCCCATACTCGTACACCGCACCCTGAGCCTTCCTCCATTGAGCCTCCGCCTTTCTGGTGGTCAACAAGTCGAACTCGGCACGAAAGCTGCGCCGCTCCCTCAGCAATCCCTCCTCCGGGGCCTCCGCGTACCTCCTGTCCACCCTCACCATCTCCCCCACCAATCTCTCCCTTTCTCTGCTCCCCTCCCTCCCTGTGGGCCCGAATGGAGATCAACTCTCCCCGAACCACCGCCTTCAGCGCCTCCCAGACCATCCCCACTCTGACCTCCCCATTATCGTTGGCCTCTAGATACCTCGATGCATCCTCAAACCTGTCCCCTCACATCCTCGTCCGCCAGCAGCCCCACCTCCAAGCGCCACAATGGGCACTGGTCCCTCTCCTCCCCCAGCTTGAGGTCCACCCAATGCGGGGCGTGATCAGAAATGGCTATCGCCGAGTACTCAGCGTCTACTACCCCCGCAATCAGCCCCCTGCTCAGAGCGAAAAAATCAATCCGCGCCCCCCATCCCAAGCCCCACCCCCGACCCAAAACGCGGGAAGTCAGGCACATGACCCAACAGGGCCGCAAACCCCACCCAAACCCGTAACCAGTGACATAATAAAAATCCCAGCGTGATATGATAAACCACCCAAGTAAACAGATAACAGTCCCGAAAAGCAGACAAGAAAAGGCAAGTCAGCAAAAAAACACATCGTCCAATAGAACCAAAAAGAGCAAAAGGATATCGAGGAGGACAAAGCCTTCGGGCTGCGTACAACGTTCCCCCAGCCCCCAGCCCCCAGCCCCCAGTTCAAGTTCAGCTTCTCTGCCTGGACAAACGTCCAGGCCTCCTCCAGGGAGTCAAAGTAAAGTTGGCGATATTTATAAGTGGCCCAGAGGCGAGCCGGCTGTAACAGGCCAAACTTGACCCCCTTCTTGTGAAGCACTGCCTTCGTCCGATTAAAACCAGCCCTTCTCTTCGCCACCTCCGCACTCCAGTCCTGATAAATCCTGATCTACGTATTCTCCCACTTGCTACTCCTCTCCCTCTTCGCCCAACGAAGCGCACACTCCCGGTCGACCAAGCGTTCAAATCGGACCAGCACCGCCCTGGGTGGCTCGTTCGGCCTGGGCTTCCGCAGCAGCACCCGATGGGCACCCTCCAGCTCCAGGGGCCCCCGGAACGACCCCGCACCCATCAGCGAGTTCAGCATCAGGACCACGTAGGCCCCCAAATCCGAACCTTCCAGCCCCTCCCGGAGCCCCAAAATCCGCAGGTTCTTCCGGCGGGAGCAGTTCTCCATCTCCTCCATCCTTGCCAACCATTTCTCTTGCGGCTCCACCTTCACTGCCAGGCCCAGGAGCTCGTCCTCGTTCTCCGAAGCCTTTTGCTGCAGCTTTCGAATCTCCGCGGCCTGAGCCGTCTGAGTCGCCCCAAGCCTGTCCAGCAAGGCCTTAAACGGCTCCAGGATCTCAGCTTTTAGCTCCCTGAAGGAGCGCTGAAGCAGCTCCTGCTGCTCCCTCGCCCACTGCTGCCACGCTGCCGGTTCCCCGCCTCCGCCATCTTGTTTTTTCTGCCTCGCACCTTCTTCTGCTGCAAAGTCGGCTTTTTGACCGTTCCACTTCTAGTCCAGCCCATCCACCGGCCGCTGAGCACAGAGGCTGCGTTCCCACCCGGGGAAAGGCCGAATCAGCGCCGTTGCGGGCCCTTAGAAGATCCCGAAAGTCCAGAAATAGCGGGAGCTACCGAACGTGCGGCTTAGCTCCGCATCACCGCTACCGGAAGTCCCGTCCCAGCTTCCACAACGGCCTTGGTGAGATATTTTCACAGTTCTTCCCTCTGCGGCTAGAATTCAGCTTTCATAAACGCCCTCAGGTCAGCTTGAGGCCTCTAAGCTCGCCCTTCCCCAACCTGCATGCTGGAAGAGGCTTTTATCTTTGCTGCAGCTCCAGCCAAATCCTTCACTGTTTCTGCCGGGTCTGGTAACCAAGAAACAGACCATTCCTGGGGGAATGTTCTCCAACATTCACCTAGACCTTTCCATCAAAATTCCATCCCGTATTGATTAAAAAAGAGCTCTCTTCTGTAACCTTGGGCAGGAGCTGCCTTTTGTGTGACCACTTACTCCATGGTGCACACCGGAAGTCTCATCAACTACAAACATAAAGACCCCACACAGATACAGTACTCGATGTATAACCTTAATGACTTTCCCCTTAACTGTTCCAATTCAATAACAACATCCAAGTAAAACCAGAAATCTCTTTTCAAAGGTGTGGTGCAGCACACAGTATTCTTACTGGTATAAGACTTGTTTTGATACTCTGTTCCCCTTTTCAAATAGCAGGTTTGAATTCCTTCCAGAAAACAATGATCTCTTTTAAGTTCCCAAGCAGCCTGGAAACAGATTTTAAAATGAAGATAGACGCTTCTTTCAACCCGTGCGGTTCGAACCAGCTCCAAACACAGAGCCACAGCCCAGCTCCACCCACACAATGACATCACTGAAGCCATGTGAGAAGACAAAAACATTTTTTAAAGGGACACTCCCATGACATTTTTCAGAATCGGAGATATCGAGGTCTGTGAGAGTGTTGCGGGCTGGATGGGGGGTGGGGGGGGGGGGGTAAATGACCCCCGTGATAAGGAATCATTAACCATTTCCATTATCAAATAGTATTAACCACCGCCCCAACATCTTATCAAATTTGATGGGAAAACCGTTAGGACTGGGGTCTTTTCCCCGTTTACATCGTTCCAATGCCCTTCACTACTTCCCCAGGACTCAACGGGGCCCTGACGACGCCCGTCTCCAAGGACAACCCACCTGGGAATGCCGACACGGTCGGTCTATTCTCCGTGAGCGCTGATCTGTAGAGATTCCTCGAATATGCCTCAAAAGCTGCATTAACCATTCGGGGGATGGCACACTGGCGCCAAGGTGACCTGTATGTATGTCCCAGAAGCCACATTCCACCTCAGCGAAACTTCACAATATACTTCGGAGTTTTCTAAACCCTGGCCCATATGTTGCTCGTTCTGGGTGAGTGCGCTTAACACTCAATTTGGCTCTGTTTCGTTACTTAGCTCTGGAGTCGCCAGGTATCGTTAAGATACCGCCACAAGTTTCAAGGTCAAGTTCAAAGCAATAAAACCATACACCAATTAGTAAGTTCAAACAACTGAGTTTATTATAATACAATTATAATACTACCCATGCACACGCTAAGATGACTAAACTATTCCTGCCGCTAAATAAACCAATACTTATCTTAAAGGGAACTGCCGGATCAGGGAACAAGGCCTCTTGCTCTGCTCTGGGTCCGCAGACTTCAGGTTGGTACGGGTTAAAAAGGGGTCAGGAGTGTCTATCTCTGGCAGCGATCGTTGTGAGACACTTACTTGCTGGCGGCTGCTGTCCCAAACCTCTCCTCTCTCTCGGTCAAGGTCTTCTTCGGTAAAGGCTGGTCGAGATGCTGGTCCAGAGAGGAGGGCTGGTTAAGAAGAACAAACTAAGTTTGGGACCTGTCTTTTATAGGTCCCAGGGTTTCGCGCCCTTTTGGGCGGACCCTCTATCTGCTGGGAATCGATTGGGTCTCTTCCCAATCGATTTGTTTGAATCCCCCCAATACTGAGGCTGTCCCTCGGCTACTGGGCGGGCCTTCAGGTGCTTTGTCTTCGAACCCCGCTGGTGCCGGGGTGTCTGGTTTCCCATACACTGTTGCAATCACTTCCCTATTTGTGTCCATTGTCCCTGGGATCGTTCCATTACTATGTTAACTATCCCGGAGATTGCCTCATTAGTATGCGGAATGTTCGTTTCAGTGCTGTCTGCTCTCTTAGCAGACAGAATACACATTGGCTTGTTGCAGCCTGCTGGTGCTGCAAACATTGTCCATTTTACCCAGCAAGCTTTGCGTTCCTCTATTTTGTATTTAGGGAATGGCCAACTTTGGCTACACATACCAGCCACGGGATGTGGATCATGTAGACCCCCTATCTCTCTTGAACCGGCTACTGAGCCCGGAGGTGATAGCGGGCGACCAGGGTGGGCTAATAGACGGCTGGTCTTCTCCCCCATACTCGGGAAGAAAGACCCCCCCCCACCCCCCCTCGAGACCGAAGCTGGCTCCTCCGTGGACAACCGATCAAACTGCGTGAGCAGCTGCTTCCGGTTCTCCAACAGGAAGAAGACAATGCTGGAATACACCTTCCACACCTGTCAAACTGCCCCAGCAACTTTTTCCTCCTCGCCAATCCCTCCACTCTCGAATATTCCCTGTCCCCCTCCACTACTCACCTGATAAGTGCGAGGTGATTCATTTTGGTAGAAAAAATTTGAATGCGGGTGACAGGGTCAGCGGCAGGGTTCTGAGGAATGTGGAGGAACAGGGAGATCTTGAGGTTCATGTCCACAGATCTCTGAAGGTTGCCACTCAAGTGGATAGAGCCGTGAAGAAGGCCTACAGAGTGTTAGCGTTTATTAACAGGGGGCTTGAGTTTAAGAGCTGTGGGGTTATGCTGCAACTGTACATGACCCTATTTGGAGTACTGTGTGCAGTTCTGGTCACCTCATTATAGGAAGGATGTGGAAGCATTGGAAAGGGGGCAAAGGAGATTTACCAGGATGCTGCCTGGATTGGAGCATAGGTCTTAAGAGGAAAGGTTGAGGGAGCTAGGACTTTTCTCATTGGAGCGGAGGAGGATGAGAGGCAACTTAATAGAGGTTTATAAGATGATGAGGGATAGATAGAGTGGACGTTCAGAGACTATTTTCTCGGGTGGATGTGGCTGTTACAAGGGGGTATTACTATAAGGTTCGGGGTGGGAGATATAGGAGGGATGTCCGAGGTAGGTTCTCTACTCAGAGAGTGGTTAGGGTGTGGAATGGACTGCCTGCTGTGATAGTGGAGTCGGACACTTTAGGAACTTTCAAGCGGTTATTGGATAGGCACATGGAGCCCACCAGAATGACAGGGGAGTGGGATAGCTTGATCTTGGTTTCGGACAATGCTCGGCACAACATCGAGGGCCGAAGGGCCTGTTCTGTGCTGTACTGTTCGATGTTCTACACGGTCATGTTCCTCCTTCCTTCCCCTATCCGCACGAGCCTTAAACAAAATAATAACCCCACCCACCCCGGACCACTGCCTTCTGTGTTTCCCAATTCTGATTCTTTTGTTAAAAAATCTTTTCACTGGCAATTCTCCTGTTTATAAACAATTGCATGCTGGCATCACACTTTTCCTTACGACCGTTAATCTACATTATTGTAAAGAAAGGTTTATTTTGTCTTTATTTTAACTGGTCCTATATACCTTTCGCCGCCCTCTGGATCGGTCTATGGTCCCTCCCGCACCCCCCCCCCCCTCCCTCCCCTCCCTTGCGTACTTCCCGACTCTCCCCCCCCCCCCCCCCATTGGCTTCAGCTGTGCTTTGCCCCTCCCCGCTAGAAAATAAAAGCAGTTACTCCCTCCTCTCCTCTCCTCTCCTCCTTTTTGTGGTTTCTCCACCTTCCCTCCGTTTCTCCCGTCTGCCTTCCCCGCACAGTTCCAGTCTGTCTCGGAACTGTTCCATCACCGCGTTCCCCTTGGGGGGGGTGGGGGGGTTGTTCTTGGAGGGGCACAGTCTCCAGCAGAAGGTCGCGGATGCCCGATTGACCTCCTTTGGTTCTGTTTCCATTCTGCTATCCTCTACCTGCGCTATTTCCCTCATGGCTGCCTCTCTCGTGGCGAGCCAGTAGGCGGCCAGCCTTGTCTCTGTGTTCGTAGAGGCCCCACCCCCCCGCCGTGTCTGGCGGAGTTGGTGCACGGCTTTCCTGGTGGATCGGCGATTTGCAGATTTTTCCTCCTCCACCAGCAGCTCGGGGGCCTCTGAGTATTTTCTGTCGACTCCCAGAATGGAGCTGTTGCCTGGCCTATCTCTTCCCTCTCTCTACTCGCCTTGTCGGCTACGATCCCTCCTCTAATCGCGGCCTTCAGTGCCCCCCAAGACATGGAGGGTGAGGCCTCCCCGTTTCGGTTGTTACTAGCGTAGTCGCCTTTGTTTTTTTCCCAATTCTGATTCAATTCCACATACCCCTTAATCGTCAACCGCACCTTATCACAACAACCTCCGTCCGCCAACAACCCCGAGCAAACCTCCACCCCGGCCTCTGCTCACGTCCCTGATCTGAACCGAATATCCAGCCAGTGGGGTGCATGGTCCGTGATAACCATCCCCGCATACTCTGCCCCCTCCACCCCAACCAATATCTCCCCACTCGCTACAAAGTAATCACTCCTCGAATACACCCTGTAGACAAGCGGTTATTGGATAGGCACATGGAGCACACCAGAATGACAGAGAGTGGGTTAGCTTGATCTTGGTTTCGGACAATGCTCGGCACAACATCGAGGGCTGAAGGGCCTGTTCTGTGCTGTACTGTTCTATAGACGTGTGAAAAGAAGGAAGACTCCCTTCTCCCTGGGTCCTGAAAGCGCCATGGATCCGCCTCTCCATAAACCCCTCCAGCTCCCTCGCCATTCGTACCCTACCCATCGACCCGGGGCTCGACCTATCCACCCTCGGCTCCAGGACACAGTTAAAATCTCCTCCCATGATCAACTGGTGCGTGGCCAAATCCGGGATCGCCGTGTGGCCACCTAAAATGGCCGCCCTCAAAGATCGATGGGAAATTCGGTCAACACAGCGACGTGGATAGGCGGCAGCCTGCAGATATGCAAAAGCTGCAGCCCGGACCTCGCAGAAACTGACGCAGGGAAAAGGCCGTTAAAAGGCCGCCCCAGGCCAGAGCCGAGGACACACATGACCAGCAGCAGATCCAGCAGTGCCAAGCGATGGATTGCTGATAAAGCCATATCTACTTAGGGGCAGCAGGGTAGCATGGTGGTTAGCATAAATGCTTCACAGCTCCCGGGTCCCAGGTTCGATTCCCGGCTGGGTCACTGTCTGTGCGGAGTCTGCACGTCCTCCCCGTGTGTGCGTGGGTTTCCTCCGGGTGCTCCGGTTTCCTCCCACAGTCCAAAGATGTGCGGGTTAGGTGGATTGGCCGTGATAAATTGCCCGTAGTGTCCTAAAAAAGTAAGGTTAAGGGGGGGTTGTTGGGTTACGGGTACAGGGTGGATACGTGGATTTGAGTAGGGTGATCATTGCTCGGCACAACATCGAGGGCCGAAGGGCCTGTTCTGTGCTGTACTGTTCTATGTTCTATGTTCTATACTGTACTTGTCCACCTGGAAGTTAAGTTGCTCTTCCTTATGTGTTAGTTTAGAGTTCAACTTGTATGAGTGTGTGATCGATTAACATTAACTTTTTTGTGCGTGAAACGAAGTATTCTTGTATTAAGCACCTTGTGGTCATTTGTCCGTTGATACGGGTTAAAGGCAGACTGTGGTTTACAAGGTACAACAAATTTGGCGACTCCGATGGGATTCGATGGGAAGGAACAATTGTTGCTCTAAAAGACCCCACAAGACCGATATTGGAGATTTAGCCTGTGCCCGAATTAAGAAGGCAAAGCCCCATGTGAAAGCCAGGGCTTGACGTAAATCCAAGGGAGTGGAAGGTCTCTGTTGTTAAGAATGATTTAAAAATCAAAAACAACAGGCGTAAACTCCGTTTTGGACAAATCACCAAATTTCAGTCGTGTGTACTAACCGCGTGCGTACCTAACAGGGCAGGACAGGGTAAACTCTGTGACTCTGTACGCAAATTCAGAGGGTTACTGTGGGAAAGTACCCGCTTTCCGATCGACTCCCCATCCCCTTGATCCAAAAAAGCTCCGAAAACAGGAACTGAGAAGTGTCCTTAAGTCAAAGCTCTGTGCTCCTGGGACAAACACTTCCTAACACCGGCCGCCCGACCATTGCAACGGTGCTAAGGTGGATGTGGTTGGAGACAGATTCCGGCCACTCCAAGCCTCAGCCATAGAAAAGCCGTATTGGGTTCAAAACATATTGTAAAAGTAAGGGTGGAGTCACGCACAGTGACAATTTCAAATCAATGCAGACGTCAGGCGTGCGATAACAATGATCGATCTCCCCGGGACATCTACGGACAATAAAACCTGGCTCAGGGGAATGTGAGGGTGGTGTGCGATGGATACATCCTAATAAAAGTATTATCCTCGGGTCAAAGCTCAAGGACAAAAATCCCAACGTGACCTCATCTGAATGTTTTTTTTAAATTGTTTTTATTCTCCTTCTTTTTTACATTTTCTCCCAAATTTACACCCAACAATAAACAATAATCAGTAACCAATGTAATGTCAATCCCCATATCAATAACAACAATCCCATCATCCCACCAGCCCCCAAACATTATCCTGCATGTTAACATAAACAAATGGCAAAAAGGAATCAGGAATCACCCATATCGCCATTAACACTACAGTCCCCCTCCCCCCAACCCTCCCAGCCCCCCTCCCCCCAACCCTCCCAGCCCCCCTCCCCCCCAACCCTCCCAGCCCCCCTCCCCCCCAACCCTCCCAGCCCCCCTCCCCCCCAACCCTCCCAGCCCCCTCCCCCCAACCCTCCCAGTACCCCTCCCCCAACCCTCCCAGTCCCCCTCCCCCCAACCGTCCCAGCCCCCCTCCCCCCAACACTCCCAGTCCCCCTCCCCCAACCCTCCCAGCCCCCCTCCCCCCAACCCTCCCAGCCCCCCTCCCAGTCTCCCTCCCCCCAACCCTCCCAGCCCCCCTCCCCCAACCCTCCCAGCCCCCCTCCCCCCCAACCCTCCCAGCCCCCCTCCCCCCAACCCTCCCAGCCCCCCTCCCCCCAACCCTCCCAGCCCCCCTCCCCCCAACCCTCCCAGCCCCCCCCCAACCCTCCCAGCCCCCCCTCCCCCAACCCTCCCAGTCCCCCTCCCCCCCAACCCTCCCAGTCCCCCTCCCCCCAACCCTCCCAGCCCCCCTCCCCCCAACCCTCCCAGTCCCCCTCCCCCCCAACCCTCCCAGTCCCCCTCCCCCCAACCCTCCCAGTCCCCCTCCCCCCCAACTCTCCCAGCCCCCCTCCCCCCAACCCTTCCAGTCCCCCTCCCCCCCAACCCTCCGTCCTCCTCCCCCCCAACCCTCCCAGTCCCTCTCCCCCCAACCCTCCCAGTCCCCCTCCCCAACCCTCCCAGTCCCCCTCCCCCCAACCCTCCCAGTCCCCCTCCCCAACCCTCCCAGTCCCCCTCCCCCCAGCCCCCCTCCCCCCAGTCCCCCTCCCCCCCAACCCTCCCAGTCCCCCTTCCCCAACCCTCCCCAGTCCCCCTCCCCCCCAACCCTCCCAGTCCCCCTCCCCCCAACCCTCCCAGTCCCCCTCCCCCCAACCCTCCCAGTCCCCCTCCCCCCAACCCTCCCAGCCCCCCTCCCCCCCAACCCTCCCAGTCCCCCTCCCCCCCAACCCTCCCAGTCCCCCTCCCCCCAATGTTCAATGTGATCCAATTCTCGAAAGTGCCTAATGAATAACGCCCATGAATTGTAGAACCCCTCCATCCTTCCCCTCAGTTCAAATTTGACCTTTTCAAGCGTCAGGAATTCCAACAGGTCCCCCTGCCACGCCCCCTCCACCCCCCCCCCCCCCCCCCCCCCCGCCACGCCAGGGCGCAGGGTGGAGAGGTTGATCTCCATCCTAGTGGGCAGCACGGTAGCATTGTGGATAGCACAATCGCTTCACAGCTCCAGGGTCCCAGGTTCGATTCCGGCTTGGGTCACTGTCTGTGCGGGAGTCTGCACATCCTCCCCGTGTGTGCGTGGGTTTCCTCCGGGTGCTCCGGTTTCCTCCCATAGTCCAAAGATGTGCAGGTTAGGTGGATCGGCCACGATAAATTGTCCCTTAGTGTCCAAAAATTGCCCTTAGTGTTGGGTGGGGTTACTGGGTTATGGGGATATGGGTTGACGTTGGGTAGGGTGCTCTTTCCAAGAGCCGGTGCAGACTCGATGGGCCGAATGGCCTCCTTCTGCACTGTAAGTTCTATGAAAAATCCCAACAGGATCGGCCTTTGGGCGATCAACGAGGCGGAGGCTGCGATATCTGCCTCAGCCGCCCGTTTCCAACCCTGGCTGGTCAGACACCCCGAATATGGCCTCCCGAGGGCCCGGGTCCAGTTTCACATGAACCACTTTAGAGATCACCCTAAACACCTCCTTCCGGTAATCCTCCAGTTTTGGACAGGACCAAAACATATGAACGTGGTTTGTGTTCACCCACGTTCACCCACATCTCCTACCCCCTCATCATCTCACCTCAACGGGATGTTACATAAGTGTCACCGGACAAGGGGATTGGTGGGGATTTTTCAGTAATGGGTGTCCCGAAATAGCCCCGGGAAAGGAGTGGAACTTGGGCTGGGAAACAGCTACCAGAGAGGTGCACTCCCCAAATAAATCTGCGAGACCTCCACTGGACACGTAGGCTACTGGGACACAAGGTAGGAGAGGGTAAAAAAAGGGGGACTGGTAAATGATGTAGCTACAGCTTCTGGGGCAGGAGTCTCGACAATTAACTCCCTCGATTTAACTCCCTCGATTTGGCCAATTGAGACAACAAACTTGGACCCCTGACCCGCCAGGTTAAACAGACTCTGAATTCATTTTGTAAAAAATATTTTTATTGAAGTATTTGCAAACTTTTTATAACAATAACAAACGAAATAATTGATGAACCATCAATCGGACGCGAGACGAGTTGCTGTACAAAAGTTAGGCTTTAATAAGCTAGAGGTTAGCCCTGCGGTCGACTACAGTAAATGGACGACCGCCGGGCGTTCTGGGTATTCATACCTCGCTCTGGAGGCGGGGTTAACTCAGCCTCTCGACCAATCGGGGAGCCGTCACATGACTGGTCTCAACCAATCGGTCGAGAGGCACATGACCGACCAGGGCCAATGGTAAGCCGGTGTTCTGCACCAATGGCAGGCAGCTATGCAAATCATACCACCACAATAATAACAACATCAACATGGTAAAATAGACATTTCCCACCCAACCCCTTCTGTACATCCCGTCACCATATTGCACCCACCCGACTGATTGAACAATCGAGGGAAAACGTAGATCAGGTCCATCGGGAACACGTTCCATCGTGAATCAGCGAGGAGCAGATGGAACAGACACTTATTTGGAGGAAACAAACGGCCAGAAATGATTTGGCTGCCAGATGAGGCAGTTGACAAAGGTGCGGTTTAGCGAGGGCTGGAGGAGGAGGACTCCTGGGAAAACTTTCGGAATGATTTCCGGGTTATCCATCATAGCTGAGCACCTGTCTATACTGAGAGTGTTCGAAGTGGACAGCATAGGGAGAATTCACGATGATATTTGGATAGGAAACGATGGCACTGGACCGTACGCAGTGGAGAAGGGAGGCTCATCGATCTCGCTCTAAATAGATGTCAGCAAACTGACGGGATATACGCATTCCCCTCCCTAGGCTATTTAAATGAGTGTGTGATGTGTGGCTTCCGAAAAAACACGACCTTAAATTGTACCATTCAGGCGCGCAGCCTGAACAAGGAACAAAGAACAAAGAAAAGTACAGCACAGGAACAGGCCCTTCGGCCCTCCAACCCTGTGCCGACCATGCTGCCCGTCTAAACTAAAATCTTCTACACTTCCGGGGTCCGTATCCCTCTATTCCCATCCTATTCATGTATTTAAGATGCCCCTTAAACGTCACTATCGTCCCTGCTTCCACCACCTCCTCCGGCAGCGAGTTCCAGGCACCCACTACCCTCTGTGTAAAAAACTTGCCTCGTCCATCTCCTCTAAACCTTGCCCCTCACACCTTAAACCTATGCCCCCTAGTAATTGACCCCTCTACCCCGGGGAAAAGTCTCTGACTATCCACTCTGTCCATGCCCCTCATAATTTTGTAGACCTCTATCAGGTCGCCCCTCAACCTCCGTCGTTCCAGTGAGAACAAACCGAGTTTATTCAACCGCTGCTCATAGCTAATGCCCTCCATACCAGGCAACATCCTGGTAAATCTCGTCTGCACCCTCTCTAAAGCCTCCACATCCTTCTGGTAGTGTGGCGACCAGAATTGAACACTATACTCCACGTGTGGCCTAACTAAGGTTCTATACAGATGCAACATGACTTGCCAATTCTTATACTCAATGCCCCGGCCAATGAAGGCAAGCATGCCGTATGCCTTCTTGACTACCTTCTCCACCTGTGTTGCCCCTTTCAGTGACCTGTGGATCTGTACACCTAGATCTCTCTGACTGTCAATACTCTTGTGGGTTCTACCATTCATTGTATATTCCCGAACTGCATTAGACCTTCCAACCTGGACACATCCATCCCTTGAGTAGCGTACAAAGGATCAGGGGAAGGCTGCCGAGCATTTCGCTGAAGCAGAATCCGTGGGGCACCGCACACTGCGTCATCGTCAATGAGACCTTCTGCATCAAACCTGACATTCTGGCCACTAAGTTATACGTTTAATTGACATTCAAAATCCATACCACCGACGAAGTTCAGGAAGCCCTGGACGATTATTACGAGGAACACGAGACAGAACTGCACCAAGTTAGGCAGAAAGCGACCTTAGTGATACAGCAGACCCAGACTCGGCAGCTGGCAGAAATCAAGGCCAACGCTCGGTGGGATGGGAGTCCCCAACCTTCAGATCCACCCCATGGTGCGTCTCATCACCCACCTGACTGTCATCCTCATCCTGCCTACCTTTACCTACCTCATAATCCTCACAGTCCAATTCCGTAGGGACATGCATATAGAACATACAGTGCAGAAGGAGGCCATTCGGCCCATCGAGTCTGCACCGACCCTACGTAAGCCCTCACTTCCACCCTATGCCCGTAACCCCTCTTAACCTTTTTGGACACTAAGGAACAATTTAACACGGCCAATCCACCTAACCTGTACATCTTTGGGCACTAAGGGACAATTTAACACGGCCAATCCACCTAACCTGTACATCTTTGGACACTAAGGGACAATTTAACACGGCCAATCCACTAACCTGTACATCTTTGGACACTAAGGGACAATTTAACACGGTCAATCCACCCTAACCTGTACATCTTTGGACACTAAGGGACAATTTAACACAGCCAATCCACCTAACCTGTACATCTTTGGACACTAAGGGACAATTTAACACGGCCAATCCACCCTAACCTGTACATCTTTGGGCACTAAGGGACAATTTAACACGGCCAATCCACCTAACCTGTACATCTTTGGACACTAAGGGACAATTTAACACGGCCAATCCACTAACCTGTACATCTTTGGACACTAAGGGACAATTTAACACGGTCAATCCACCCTAACCTGTACATCTTTGGACACTAAGGGACAATTTAACACAGCCAATCCACCTAACCTGTACATCTTTGGACACTAAGGGACAATTTAACACGGCCAATCCACCCTAACCTGTCCATCTTTGGACACTAAGGGACAATTTAACACGGCCAATCCACTAACCTGTACATCTTTGGACTGTGGGAGGAAAGCGGAGCACCCGGAGGAAACCCACGCACACACGGGGAGGATGTGCAGACTCCGCACAGACAGTGACCCAAGCCGGAATCGAACCTGGGGCCCTGGCGCTGTGAAGCCACAGTGCTAACCACTTGTGCTACCGTGCTGCCCATATGTCGGGGGCCTTGACCCTTCTCCACGATCGCCTCAGTCCCGGTGGTGATGTGGGCGACTGGGTCACCTGCGACTCCGGGAGCGTGTTGTCCTCGTCTTCGTCCCCCCCTGAGTGGATCCAGTGGGAGGATCCTCCTGGGGCGGGGGCTTCGGTGAGGTTTGCTGGAGGGAGGATGATTGGCACAGGGGTGAATGAGGCATTCACCCCCGCGCTGGGTCTGCTGTATCCGGAGGAGGATGGGTCCAGGAACTGTCAGTCATGTTGGGAACGAGACCCCGGAGGTGGACTTCCTGGGGACGATGGAAGTGGATACCACATCCACCACAGTCTCCAGGATCAACTGCCACACCTTTGACCAGGTCAGTTCGGGGATTTAGACACTGGCCAAGTGGGATACAGACACCCAGCCAGACCAACTGGACATTATCCGCCCTGTACAATTTGCGGATTGGGCAGCTCCAGTCGTTCCTGTTTTGAAGCCTAACGGATTTGTTTGTCTTTGCGGGGAATATAAAATGTCAGTCAGCAGGTAGTCTCGTTTGGGTTGTTAACCCGCCCCACGTATCGAGCACCTCCACACAGCGGCCGAACATACGTGAAGCTAAATATGACCCGCGCGTACCTCCCACTGGGCTGGGATCTTCGTTAGACCGAACACCCTTAGCGCTGCACGAAGACACCTGTTTATTGTTCGGGGTTTCATCAGCGTGCGCCATCCGTCAGAGGGTCATGGGAAATATGCAGCAGGACGTCCCGCGGGTCGCAGTGTACCTCCGACCGAGAACATTTACAGATCCTGGCCAAGGTTCTCCAGCGTTTCACGGCTGCCGGGATTCGGCTGTGCAGAGAATGTCGGGTGTTCCTCGCCGGCGAAGTGACGGATTTGGGTTGACCTCGTGGACCGCCATGGCCTCTATCCGGTCGAGGTCAAAGTTCAAACGGTGCACAGGCCCCCACGGGGCCTGTTGACCCACGGCCCCGTTTGGTGACCCCGGATGGACGCCGACAGTCGCACCGGTTTACGGAGAGCCGCCTTCGCACTCGGTTGAGTTTGGTGATCGCGGGCATTGGCGGGAAGCCCCTCTGGGGGCAGGATCGGGCTGGTGGGCACGGCCAGGCGTACACCCGTGCGTCAATTCTCGCCGGGCAACTTGGTACAGGTCCGAAACGTCGGCGACGGAGCCGTGAGGACGCGCGCGGGGTCCTAGCCCAGACACGATCTGTTCTCCTATCAGGTGCGGAAACACAGCCGAGTGTCCAACAGGGAGCCCGGGGTGTCCGTGAGCTCCCCCAATCACTCAGGGCCCCACTGATCCCGTCTCGGGACCCCTGGACACCGGGATGGTGGAAGCAGACCATTCGGAGCAGGGAGCTCAAGATGGGGGAAGGGTGAGGGGAGGGGGGGAGGATGGGGGAAGGGCGCGGGGGGGGCAGGATGGGGGAAGAGTGAGGGGAGGGGGGCAGGATGGGGGAAGGGCGCGGGGGGGCAGGATGGGGGAAGGCGCGGGGGGGCAGGATGGGGAGGGGGGGCAGAATGGGGTAAGGGTGAGGGGAGGGGGGCAGGATGGGGGAAGGCGCGGGGGGGCAGGATGGGGGAGGGGGGGCAGGATGGGGGAAGGGCACGGGG
>NC_052151.1:223985368-224005969 GCF_902713615.1 Scyliorhinus canicula
ATTTTTTTTTAGTGTACCCAATCATTTTTCCAATTAAGGGGCAATTTAGCGTGGCCAATCCACTTACTCTGCACATTTTTGGGTTGTGGGGGCGAAACCCACGCAGACACTGGGAGAATGTGCAAACTCCACACGGACAGTGACCCAGAGCCGGGATCGAACCTGGGACCTCGGCGCCGTGAGGCGGTTGTGCTAACCACTAGGCCACCGTGCTGCCCCTGGCAGACCGCCTTGATGAGATTTCCATCCCGGGAGAGACAGCGGCCGCCACGGCTTCCGTGGCAAGTTTGCAAGCGCCGCATTTGGGGGAAACACTTAAAACGTCCGTGTCGCGCACTGAGGACGTAGGGATTAGGAGGAGGAGGCCACTCGGCCCATCGAGCCGAGACCGGTCAGCGGAGCGGACTGTAACACCGCTGCCAATCCTCGATGGCATCTCTCACCCGTGGAAAACGTTGGGAGGGGTTCAGCAGACACAAAGGAGATTTCGACGAGCGACAGGGAATGTTTTGAGATGGGAATCACAACTGGGAGTGAAAGAAAGACAGGGAGAGAGAGAGAGAGAGAGAGAGAGAGAAGCAAAGAGGTGTGGAGAGGGAAATCCACAGTTCACAGCCCCAGGGCGTGCACAGCAATGGTGCGACGATAGAGATCAGGAGATGCTCAAGGTGTTTAGAGTGCAGAGGAATTCAGATAGGGAGGGGTGTAGGGATTGGAGGTGGTTACAGAGATAGGGAGGGGTGTAGGGGCTGGAGGAGGTTACAGAGATAGGGAGGGGTGTAGGGGCTGGAGGAGGTTACAGAGATAGGGAGGGGTGTAGGGGCTGGAGGCGGTTACAGAGATAGGGAGGGGTGTAGGGGCTGGAGGAGGTTACAGAGATAGGGAGGGCTGTAGGAGGTTACAGAGATAGGGAGGGGTGTAGGAGCTGGGGGAGGTTACAGAGATAGGGAGGGGTGTAGGGACTGGAGGAGGTTACAGAGATAGGGAGGGTGTAGGGGATGGAGGAGGTTACGGATATAGGGAGGGTTGTAGGGGCTGGAGGAGGTTACAGAGATAGGGAGTGTTGTCGGTGCTGGAGGAGGTTACAGAGATAGGGAGGGTTGTAGGGGCTGGGGAGGTTACAGAGATGGGGATGGTTGTAGGGGCTGGAGGAGGTTACAGAGATAGGGAGTGTGGTCGGTGCTGAAGGAGGTTACAGAGATAGGGAGGGTTGTAGGGGCTGGGGGAGGTTACAGAGATGGGGATGGTTGTAGGGGCTGGAGGAGGTTACAGAGATAGGGAGGGTTGTAGGGGCTGGAGGACGTTACAGAGATAGGGAGGGTTGGAGGGTCTGGAGGAGGTTACAGGGATAGGGAGGGTTGTAGGGGCTGGAGGAGGTTACAGAGATTGGGAGGGGTGTGGGGACTGGAGGAGGTTACAGAGATAGGGAGGGGGTGTAGGGGCTGGAGGAGGTTACAGAGATAGAGAGGGTTGTAGGGGCTGGAGGAGGTTACAGAGATTGGGAGGGGTGTGGGGACTGGAGGAGGTTACAGAGATAGGGAGGGGGTGTAGGAGCTGGAGGAGGTTACAGATAGGGAGGGTTGTAGGGGCTGGAGGAGGTTACAGAGATACGGAGGGTTGTCGATGCTGGAGGAGGTTACAGAGATAGGGAGGGTTGTAGGGGTTGGAGGAGGTTACAGAGATAGGGAGCTGTGTAGGGGCTGGAGGAGGTTACAGAGATAGGGAGGGTTGTAGGGGCTGGAGGAGGTTACAGCGATAGGCAGGGTTGTAGGGACTGGAGGAGGTTACAGAGATAGGGATGGGTGTAGGGGCTGGAGGCGGTTACAGAGATAGGGAGGGTTGTAGTGGCTGGAGGCGGTTACAGAGATAGGGAGGATTGTCGGTGCTGGAGGTGATTACAGAGATAGGGATGTGTAGGGGCTGGAGGAGGTTACAGAGATTGGTAAGGGTGTAGGGACTGGAGGAGGTTACAGAGATGGGGAGGGTTGTAGGGACTGGAGGAAGTTACAGAGATAGGGAGTGTTGCAGGGACTGGAGGAGGTTACAGAGATAGGGGGGTTGCAGGGACTGGAGGAGGTTACAGAGATAGGGAGGGGGGTGTAGGAGCTGGAGGAGGTTACAGAGATAGGGAGGGGGGTGTAGGAGCTGGAGGAGGTTACAGATAGGGAGGGTTGTAGGGACTGGAAGAGGTGACAGAGATAGTGAGGGGTGTAGGGGCTGGAGGAAGTTACAGAGATAGGGAGAGGTGCAGGAGCTGGAGGAGGTAACAGATAGGGAGGGGTGTAGGGAGTGGCAGTGTTACAGAGATAGGGAGGGGTGTAGGAGCTGGAGGAGGTTACAGAGATAGGGAGGGGAGTGTAGGAGCTGGAGGAGGTTACAGATAGGGAGGGTTGGAGGGGCTGGAGTAGGTTATAGAGATAGGGAGGGGTGTAGGGGCTGGAGGAAGTTAGAGATAGGAAGGGGTTTGGGAGCTTGAGGAGGTTACAGATAGGGAGGGTTGTAGGGGCTGGAGGAGGTTACAGAGAGAGAGGGGGTGTAGGGTCTGGAGGAGGTTACAGAGATAGGGAGGGTTGAAGTGTCTGGAGGAGGTTGCAGAGATAGGGAAGGGGTGTAGGGTCTGGAGGAGGTTACAGAGATAGAGAGGGGGTGTAGGGTCTGGAGGTAACAGAGATAGGGAGGGTTGTCGGTGCTGGAGGAGGTTACAGAGATAGGGAGGTGTAGGGGCTGGAGGAGGTTACAGAGATAGGGAGGGTTGTAGGGGCTGGAGGAGGTTACAGAGATAGGGAGGGGTGCAGGATCTGGAGGAGGTTACAGATCGGGAGGGGTGCAGGGAGTGGCAGTGTTACAGAGATAGGGAGAGTTGTTGGGGCTGGGAGTGTGACAGTGGAATAAAGGGAGAGATGTTTTGCACGTTCTTTCCCAACTAATTCTGCCACTCTCCACCTCGGTCACCAGGTGGATACAAAGGAATTCAGAGCGCAAATTCCTTACTTCTTGCCAAAACGCACCTGTGAGGATAGACTGGTCCACGCGGAGAGTCGTCGATTTGATGGAAGTGAGTCGTATATCAGCCGGCACTTTGTCTCCCACTGAGGAAGCAGAAAGACGCGAAACAGAGTTAGTGGCAGACAGGCTCCCTCAGTACTGACTCTCTGACAGTGCAGCACTCCCTCAGTACCGACCCTCTGACAGTGCGGCACTCCCTCAGTACTGACCCTCTGACAGTGCAGCACTCCCTCAGTACTGACCCTCTGACAGTGCAGAACTCCCTCAGTACTGACCCTCTGACAGTGCGGCTCCCTCAGTACTGACCCTCAGACAGTGCGGCACTCCCTCAGTACTGACCCTCTGACAGTGCAGAACTCCCTCAGTACTGACCCTCTGACAGTGCGGCTCCCTCAGTACTGACCCTCAGACAGTGCGGCACTCCCTCAGTACTGACCCTCTGACAGTGCAGCACGCCCTCAGTACTGACCCTCTGACAGTGCGGCACTCCCTCAGTACTGACCCTCTGACAGTGCAGAACTCCCTCAGTACTGACCCTCTGACAGTGCAGCACTCCCTCAGTACTGACCCTCTGACAGTGCGGCACTCCCTCAGTACTGACCCTCTGACAGTGCGGCACTCCCTCAGTACTGACCCTCTGACAGTGCAGCACTCCCTCAGCACTGACCCTCTGACAGTGCAGCACTCCCTCAGTACTGACCCTCTGACAGTGCAGCACGCCCTACATACAGTGCACAACTCTGCTCTGCCCCCCTAACAAACACACACAGATGCAAGCCCGCAGTAAGCCCATACCTGCCACCTCGACGATATCCCCAGGAACGAGATCGCGGGCTTTTATCCGCTGGACACTCTTCCGATCTTGCCGGTATACCTTGCCCATCTCAGGCTCGTACTCTTTCAATGCCTCAATTGCATTTTCTGCATTCCTTTCCTGAAATAAGGTAATTCAATGAGATTTCAATGGACAGTGATCAGGAACAGGAATCCTGGCTGATTTCCTCTCTCTCTCTAACCCAGGGATCACTGGATAGTGATCAGGAGCAGGAACCCTGGCTGATTTCCCCTGTCTCTCTAACCCAGGGATCACTGGACAGTGATCAGGAGCAGGAACCCTGGCTGATTTCCCCTGTCTCTCTAACCCAGGGATCACTGGACAGTGATCAGGAGCAGGAACCCTGGCTGATTTCCCCTCTCTCTCTCTAACCCAGGGATCACTGGACAGTGATCAGGAGCAGGAACCCTGGCTGATTTCACCTCTCTCTCTAACCCCGGGATCACTGGACAGTGATCAGGAGCAGGAACCCTGGCTGATTTCCCCTCTCTCTCTCTAACCCAGGGATCACTGGACAGTGATCAGGAGCAGGAACCCTGGCTGATTTCCCCTCTCTCTCTAACCCAGGGATCACTGGACAGTGATCAGGAGCAGGAACCCTGGCTGATTTCCCCTCTCTCTCTCTAAACCAGGGATCACTGGATAGTGATCAGGAGCAGGGACCCTGGCTGATTTCCCCGCTCTCTAACCCAGGGATCACTGGACAGTGATCAGGAGCAGGAACCCTGGCTGATTTCTCCTCTCTCTCTAACCCAGGGATCACTGGATAGTGATCAGGAGCAGGAACCCTGGCTGATTTCCCCGCTCTCTAACCCAGGGATCACTGGACAGTGACCAGGAGCAGGAACCCTGGCTGATTTCCCCTCTCTCTCTAACCCAGGGGTCACTGGACAGTGATCAGGAGCAGGAACCCTGGCTGATTTCCCCTCTCTCTCTCTAAACCTGGGATCACTGGGCAGTGATCAGGAGCAGGAACCCTGGCTGATTTCCCCATGGAGACATTACATCAAATAATAACTAAAATCTTGATGCTTAGTCTCTCCTCAGTACCTGCCAAACGCCCACAATAGCGTTCGCTACGAGGATCAACAGAATGACAAATGGTTCCACAAACGCGGTGATAGTTTGCTCTCCTTCCTCAAACCAGGCCAGCACCTGAGGGAACAAGAGATGAATTCAAATCAGACTAACGGAGGGTCAAACATACAAGCAGCAAGAGTGTAACACAATGCTGCGGACAAAGGAACATCCAGTGTTTCATCAGGGAGCACAGGCTGGGGACATGTACAGAGGGAGCTTTACTCTGTATCTAACCCTGTGCTGTACCTGTCCTGGGAGTGTTTGATGGGGACAGTGTAGAGGGAGCTTTACTCTGTATCTAACCCCGTGCTGTACCTGTCCTGGGAGTGTTTGATGGGGACAGTGTAGACGGAGCTTTACTCTGTATCTAACACCGTGCTGTCCCTGTCCTGGTAGTGTTTGATGGGGACAGTGTAGAGGGAGCTTTACTCTGTATCTAACCCCGTGCTGTACCTGTCCTGGGAGTGTTTGATGGGGACAGTGCAGAGGGAGCTTTACTCTGTATCTAACCCCGTGCTGTACCTGTCCTGGGAGTGTTTGATGGGGACAGTGTAGAGGGAGCTTTACTCTGTATCTAACCCCGTGATGTACCTGTCCTGGGAGTGTTTGATGGGGACAGTGTAGAGGGAGCTTTACTCTGTATCTAACCCTGTGCTGTACCTGTCCTGGGAGTGTTTGATGGGGACAGTGTTGAGGGAGCTTTACTCTGTATCTAATCCCCGTGCTGTCCCTGTCCTGGGAGTGTTTGATGGGGACAGTGTAGAGGCAGCTTTACTCTGTATCTAACCCCGTGCTGTTCCTGTCCTGGGAGTGTTTTATGGGGACAGTGTAGAGGGAGCTTTACTCTGTATCTATCCCCGTACTGTATCTGTCCTGGGAGTGTTTGATGGGGACAGTGTAAAGGGAGCTTTACTCTGTATCTAACCCCGTGCTGTACCTGTCCTGGGAGTGTTTGATGCGGACAGTGGTTTGATGGGGAAAGTGTAGAGGGAGCTTTACTCTGTATCTAACCCCGTGATGTACCTGTCCTGGGAGAGTTTGATGGGGACAGTGTAGAGGGAGCTTTACTCTGTATCTAACCCCGTGCTGTACCTGTCCTGGGAGTGTTTGATGGGGACAGTGGTTTGATGGGGAAAGTGTAGAGGGAGCTTTACTCTGTATCTAACCCTGTGCTGTACCTGTCCTGGGAGTGTTTGATGGGGACAGTGTAGAGGAAGCATTATTCTGTATCTAACCCCGTGCTGTACCTGTCCGGCGAGTGTTTGATGGGGACAGTGTAGAGGGAGCTTTACTCTGTATCTAACCCCGTGCTGTACCTGTCCTGAGAGTGTTTGATGGGGACAGTGTAGAGGGATCTTTACTCTGTATCTAACCCCGTGCTGTACCTGTCCTGGGAGTGTTTGATGGGGGTCAGTGTAGAGGGAGCTTTACTCTATCTAACCCCGTGATGTACCTTTCCTGGGGGTGTTTGGAGGACAGTGTAGAGGGAGCTTTACTCTGTATCTAACCCCGTGCTGTTCCTGTCCTGGGAGTGTTTTATGGGGACAGTGTAGAGGGAGCTTTACTCTGTATCTATCCCCGTACTGTATCTGTCCTGGGAGTGTTTGATGGGGACAGAGTAAAGGGAGCTTTACTCTGTATCTAACCCCGTGCTGTACCTGTCCTGGGACTGTTTGATGCGGACAGTGGTTTGATGGGGAAAGTGTAGAGGGAGCTTTACTCTGTATCTAACCCCGTGATGTACCTGTCCTGGGAGTGTTTGATGGGGACAGTGTAGAGGGAGCTTTACTCTGTACCTAACCCCGTGCTGTACCTGTCCTGGGAGTGTTTGATGGGGACAGTGGTTTGATGGGGAAAGTGTAGAGGGAGCTTTACTCTGTATCTAACCCTGTGCTGTACCTGTCCTGGGAGTGTTTGATGGGGACAGTGTAGAGGAAGCATTATTCTGTATCTAACCCCGTGCTGTACCTGTCCGGGGAGTGTTTGATGCTCGCGTTGTATATAAATGTGGAGTGTGAGCCAGGACAGAGAGTAATGAGCTAGGGGCCTTTTGGGAGTTTTTTGTGAGATCAGCAATGTCCATGAGAGGGCCAAGAACACATTCCTCTCAGCTTGTTTATATTTCTTTAAAAAAAAACAACATCCCGATCCAAACATTCCTGACGGAAGCTCAGCAGCCCGGAGAGTTGGGAAAGTTTATCTCGATTGGACAGGAAGTGTTTAATTTGGAGCCACGGTTCCCACAGTTGGCCTGTGTAGTATGGGGCGGGGAGCAGGGGCCACAGAGGTCTGGGAATTTAGGCTAACCTTGGGGACTACGTGAAACGGTCCAACCCTCGGAGAAGCGGGCGGGGAAGCAGGACATGAATGGTTAGAAAACTAAACTCCAGGAATAACTCAAAACCCAGCCATGCACAGTTTATAGACAGAGCACAACTAAAATCCAGAAGCCGCATCAATTTTGGTTCTCATTCAATCACATTCCGCACAACACAGTACTGAGGGAGTGCTGCACTGTCAGAGGGTCAGTACTGAGGGGATGCTGCACTGTCAGAGGGTCAGTACTGAGGGAGTGCTGCACTGTCAGAGGGTCAGTACTGAGGGAGTGCCGCACTGTCAGAGGGTCAGTACTGAGGGAGTGCCGCACTGTCAGAGGGTCAGTACTGAGGGGATGCTGCACTGTCAGAGGGTCAGTACTGAGGGAGTGCGGCACTGTCAGAGGGTCAGTACTGAGGGAGTGCTGCACTGTCAGAGGGTCAGTACTGAGGGAGTGCCGCACTGTCAGAGGGTCAGTACTGAGGGGATGCTGCACTGTCAGAGGGTCAGTACTGAGGGAGTGCTGCACTGTCAGAGGGTCAGTACTGAGGGAGTGCCGCACTGTCAGAGGGTCAGTACTGAGGGAGTGCCGCACTGTCAGAGGGTCAGTACTGAGGGAGCGCCGCACTGTCAGTGGGTCAGTACTGAGGGAGTGCCGCACTGTCAGAGGATCAGTACTGAGGGAGTGCTGCACTGTCAGAGGGTCAGTACTGAGGGAGTGCCGCACTGTCAGAGGGTCAGTACTGAGGGAGTGCCGCACTGTCAGAGGGTCAGTACTGAGGGAGTGCTGCACTGTCAGAGGGTCAGTACTGAGGGAGTGCTGCACTGTCAGAGGGTCAGTACTGAGGGAATGCTGCACTGTCAGAGGGTCAGTACTGAGGGAGCGCCGCACTGTCAGTGGGTCAGTACTGAGGGAGTGCTGCACTGTCAGAGGGTCAGTACTGAGGGAGTGCCGCACTGTCAGAGGATCAGTACTGAGGGAGTGCCGCACTGTCAGAGGGTCAGTACTGAGGGAGTGCTGCACTGTCAGAGGGTCAGAACTGAGGGAGTGCTGCACTGTCAGAGGGTCAGTACTGAGGGAGTGCTGCACTGTCAGAGGGTCAGTAATGAGGGAGTGCCGCACTGTCAGAGGGTCAGTACTGAGGGAGTGCCGCACTGTCAGAGGGTCAGTACTGAGGGAGTGCTGCGCTGTCACAGGGTCAGTACGGAGGGAGTGTCGCACTGTCAGAGGGTCAGTGCTGAGGGAGTGCCGCACTGTCAGAGGGTCAGTACTGAGGGAGTGCCACACTGTCAGAGGGTCAGTACTGAGGGAGCGCTGCACTGTCAGAGGGTCAGTACTGAGGGAGTGCCGCACTGTCAGAGGGTCAGTACTGAGGGAGTGTACTTTGGGTCCATTGGGATTGTGGACAGTGGGAGTGAACGGGAAGGGGTTTGGGTCCATTGGGATTGTGTACAGTGGGAGTGAATGGGAAGGGGTTTGGGTCCATTGGGATTGTGTACAGTGGGAGTGAACGGGAAGGGGTTTGGGTCCATTGGGATTGTGCACAGTGGGAGTGAACGGGAAGGGGTTTAGGTCCATTGGGATTGTGCACAGTGGGAGTGAACGGGAAGAGGTTTGGGACCATTGGGATTGTGTGCAGTGGGAGTGAACGGGAAGGTGTTTCGGTCCATTGGGATTGTGTACAGTGGGAGTGAACGGGAAGGGGTTTGGGTCTATTGGGATTGTGGACAGTGGGAGTGAACGGGGAGGGGTTGGGACCATTGGGATTGTGTGCAGTGGGAGTGAACGGGAAGGTGTTTGGGTCCATTGGGATTGTGTACAGTGGGAGTGAACGGAAGAGGTTTGGGTCCAATGGGATTGTGCACAGTGGGAATGAACGGGAAGGGGTTTGGGTCCATTGGGATTGTGCACAGTGGGAATGAACGGGAAGGGGTTTGGGTCCATTGGGATTGTGTACAGTGGGAGTGAACGGGAAAGGGTTTGGGTCCATTGGGATTGTGTACAGTGGGAGTGAACGGGAAGGGGTTTGGGTCCATTGGGATTGTGTCCAGTTGGAGTGAATGGGAAGGAGTTTGGGTCCATTGGGATTGTGTACAGTGGGAGTGAACGGTAAGGAGTTTGGGTCCATTGGGATTGTGTACAGTGGGAGTGAACGGTAAGGAGTTTGGGTCCATTGGGATTGTGAGTGGGCGTGAACGGGAAAGATTTCTTTTGGCTCGGGTTTGGTCTTCACAGCCAGTTGATATGGGGTCTGAGAGAGATAACTTTAAATTGCTCTGTGAATGTTCTCAATTACCCAACGGGGTCTAGCTAAACACAGTAGGTTTGCGAATGTTTGAGATGCAATTTAATGTTGTGCCTTCCCCACCCCCCAATGCCTGGCCGATGACTCAGTGGCTGGTAGAAAGTTCACTGCTTCTCATGCACCGTCCCTTTGCCGCTCTGAATCTGGTGTGTTTATTAAAGCACATTCCAGCACAGACACACTCAAACTCCAACACTCCCTTAACCCTTTGAGAACACGGAACTGGGATCCCTGCCGCTCAGCCACAGGGGCAGAGCATTCCTGGACGTTTGACCAGTTGTGTGGGTAAGCGCCAGCCCGGTCCTGCCCAGCCCTGCCCAGCCATGCTCGGCCCTACCCGTCCTTGCCCAGCCATGCTCGGCCCTGCCCAGCCATGCCCTGCCCTACCCAGCCTGACCCTGCCCTGCCCAGCCATGCTCGGCCCTACCCGGACTTGCCCAGCCATGCTATGCCCTACCCGGCCCTGCCCAGCCATGCTCGGCCATGCCCTGCCCTGCCCTGCCCAGCCATGCTCGGCCCTACCCGACCCTGCCCTGCCCATCCATGCCCTGCCCAGCCATGCTCGGCCCTGCCCAGCCATGCCCTGCCCGGCCATGCCCTGCCCAGCCATGCTTGGCCCTGCCCAGGGGGTGGCGTGGGGATTGCGGATTCTCCAGGAGGCTGTGTCACAGCCCCAATGTCGGACATCAAAGGGACCGGTCTGGAAATTGCTGGGACTTTGTCAGCTACCAATCCACTCCCCTTTCGCCACTTCCTTCAAGGCCACTCCCCGCTTCCATTTCAACTATCATTCTCACAGCTCCAGAAAGCCAGCTAATGCCCGATCTTCAGGTAAATTCAGAGGGAAATAAAGACGAGGCCCATTCCCACACGGCACACCCAACCCATTTCCATTTAAGGAAATTGTCGTCTTTGAGCATTGGTCCAGAGTGTGCCAGAGTAAAGCACACTAAACACTATTCCCAGAGCAGGTATAGCACGGGGTTAGATACAGAGTAAGGCTCTCTCTGCACTGTCCCCATCAAACACTCCCAGGACAGGTACAGCACGGGGTTAGATACAGAGTAAAGCTCTCTCTGCACTGTCCCCATCAAACACTCCCAGGACAGGTACAGCACGGGGTTAGATACAGAGTAAAGCTCCCTCTACACTGTCCCATCAAACACTCCCAGGACAGGTACAGCACGGGGTTAGATACAGAGTAAAGCTCCCTCTACACTGTCCCCATCAAACCGTCCCAGGACAGGTACAGCACGGGGTTAGATACAGAGTAAAGCTCCCTCTACACTGTCCCCATCAAACAGTCCCAGGACAGGGGCAGCACGGGGTTAGATACAGAGTAAAGCTCCCTCTACACTGTCCCCATCAAACACTCCCAGGACAGGTACAGCACGGGGTTAGATACAGAGTAAAGCTCTCTCTGCACTGTCCCCATCAAACACTCCCAGGACAGGTACAGCACGGGGTTAGATACAGAGTAAAGCTCCCTCTCCACTGTCCCATCAAACACTCCCAGGACAGGTACAGCACGGGGTTAGATACAGAGTAAAGCTCCCTCTACACTGTCCCCGTCAAACACTCCCAGGACAGGTACAGCACGGGGTTAGATACAGAGTAAAGCTCCCTCTACGCTGTCCCCATCAAACACTCCCAGGACAGGTACAGCACGGGGTTAGATACAGAGTAAAGCTCCCTCTACACTGTCCCCATCAAACACTCCCAGGACAGGTACAGCACGGGGTTAGATACAGAGTAAATCTCCCTCTACACTGTCCCCATCAAACACTCCCAGGACAGGTACAGCACGGGGTTAGATACAGAGTAAAGCTCTCTCTACACTGTCCCCATCAAACACTCCCAGGACAGGTACAGCACAGGGTTAGATACAGAGTAAAGCTCCCTCTACACTCTCCCCATCAAACACCCAGGACAGGTACAGCACGGGGTTAGATACAGAGTAAAGCTCCCTCTACACTGTCCCCATCAAACACTCCCAGGACAGGTACAGCACGGGGTTAGATACAGAGTAAAGCTCCCTCTACACTGTCCCCATCAAACACTCCCAGGACAGGTACAGCATGGGATTAGATACAGAGTAAAGCTCTCTCTACACTGCCCCCGTCAAACACTCCCAGGACAGGTACAGCACGGGGTTAGATACAGAGTAAAGCTCCCTCTACTCTGTCCCCATCAAACACTCCCAGGACAGGTACAGCACGGGGTTAGATACAGAGTAAAGCTCCCTCTACACTGTCCCCATCAAACACTCCCAGGACAGGTACAGCACGGGGTTAGATACAGAGTAAACCTCCCTCTACACATTCCACATCAAACACTCCCGGGGCTGGTAGAGTAAGGGGCTAGAAACAGAGTAACGTTCCCTCCACCCAGACATGAGGCAGCGGGCTGTGAGGGAGAAATCTGCACAGTGAGGGGAGTCGCTGTCCACGACAGGGGTTGAAGCAGAGATGGTGAAGGATTTCAAATGGAAACTGGCCGGGCTCTGGGGGAGTGGTACCAATGTCAGCGAGGACGTGGCTGCGGGAATGGGCTCGTCCCGTGCTGCTCTGACTCTATGACGAGCAGCGTTGGCCGTCGGGGTCGCAATTTCCCCTACGCTTTGCAACCAGCTGCAGAGCCCAAGGGAGCTGAACTGAGTGGATCGCTGTACTTACGAAAGAGATGCAGGCAGCAAGCAGCAATATCCGCACCAGTAAATCTTCAAACTGATCGAGCACCAGAGACCACAGAGACTTGCCTGAAGAGAGAATGAGAAAAAGGGGGGGGGGGAAGAAAGAGGGAGAGGGCATGCAGGGACCCAGCGAGGGGAGGAGAAGTCAGAGGCAGGGGGTGGGGGCAGGGCAGAAGGGGGCGAGTGCAGGGCGTGAGAGTCAAGCAAGGTGCAAAGGACCAGAGCAGGAGGGGATGGAACAGGGTGAAAAAGAGGAGAGAGAGGGAGGGAGAGAGCGAGAGAGACAAAGAGAGAGAGCAATCCATTACCACACACAAGCAAAGCTTTCTTCCATGTTCATCAATTGAAGGAATCAGAATTAGAACTGCAGAAGCTAATGGGCAGGTGAAAGGTTTCATCAGGCACAGAGAACTATGTTCTAACCCTGGGTCAGAGAGAGGGGAAATCAGCCAGGGTTCCTGCTCCTGATCACTGTCCAGTGATCCCTGGGTTAGAGAGAGAGAGAGAGGGGAAATCAGCCAGGAGTTCCTGCTCCTGATCACTGTCCAGTGATCCCTGGGTTAGAGAGAGGGGAAATCAGCCAGGGTTCCTGCTCCTGATCACTGTCCAGTGATCCCTGGGTTAGAGAGAGAGGGGGAATCAGCCAGGGTTCCTACTCCTGATCACTGTCCAGTGATCCCTGGGTTAGAGAGAGGGGAAATCAGCCAGGGTTCCTGCTCCTGATCACTGTCCAGTGATCCCTGGGTTACAGAGAGCGGGAAATCAGCCAGGGTTCCTGCTCCTGATCACTGTCCAGTGATCCCTGGGTTAGAAAGAGAGAGGGGTAATCAGCCAGGGTTCCTGCTCCTGATCACTGTCCAGTGATCCCTGGGTTAGAGAGGGGGGAAATCAGCCAGGGTTCCTGGTCCTGATCACTGTCCAGTAATCCCTGGGTTAGAGAGAGAGAGGGAAATCATCCAGGGTTCCTGCTCCTGATCACTGTCCAGTGATCCCTGGGTTAGAGAGAGAGAGAGAGAGAGGGGAAATCAGCCAGGGTTCCTGCTCCCGATCACTGTCCAGTGATCCATGGGTTAGAGAGAGAGAGAAAGAGCGGGGAAATCAGCCAGGGTTCCTGCTCCTGTTCACTGTCCAGTGATCCCTGGGTTAGAGAGAGAGGGGAATCAGCCAGGTTCCTGATCTTGATCACTATCCAGTGATCCCTGTGTTAGAGAGAGAGGGGAAATCAGCCAGGATTCCTGCTCCTGATCACTGTCCAGTGATCCCTGGGTTAGAGAGAGGGGGGAAATCAGCCAGGGTTCCTGCTCCTGATCACTGTCCAGTGATCCCTGGGTTAGAGAGTGGGGAAATCAGCCAGGGTTCCTGCTCCTGATCACTGTCCAGTGATCCCTGCGTTAGAAAGAGAGAGGGGTAATCAGCCAGGGTTCCTGCTCCTGATCACTGTCCAGTGATCCCTGGGTTAGAGAGGGGGGAAATCAGCCAGGGTTCCTGGTCCTGATCACTGTCCAGTGATCCCTGGGTTAGAGAGAGAGAGAGAGGGGAAATCAGCCAGGGTTCCTGCTCCCGATCACTGTCCAGTGATCCATGGGTTAGAGAGAGAGAGAAAGAGCGGGGAAATCAGCCAGGGTTCCTGCTCCTGATCACTGTCCAGTGATACCTGGGTTAGGGAGCGGGGAAATCAGCCAGGGTTCCTGCTCCTGATCACTGTCCAGTGATCCCTGGGTTAGAGAGAGAGAGAGGGGAAATCAGCCAGGGTCCCTGCTCCTGATCACTGTCCAGTGATCCCTGGGTTAGAGAGAGAGGGAAATCATCCAGGGTTCCTGCTCCTAATCACTGTCCAGTGATCCCTGGGTTAGAGAGAGAGAGAGAGAGGGGAAATCAGCCAGGGTTCCTGCTCCTGATCACTGTCCAGTGATCCCTGGGTTAGTGAGTGGGGAAATCAGCCAGGGTTCCTGCTCCTGATCACTGTCCAGTGATCCCTGGGTTAGAAAGAGAGAGGGGTAATCAGCCAGGGTTCCTGCTCCTGATCACTGTCCAGTGATCCCTGGGTTAGAGAGAGGGGGGAAATCAGCCAGGGTCCCTGCTCCTGATCACTGTCCAGTGATCCCTGGGTTAGAGAGAGAGAGGGGTAATCAGCCAGGGTTCCTGCTCCTAATCACTGTCCAGTGATCCCTGGGTTAGAGAGAGAGAGAGAGAGAGAGGGGAAATCAGCCAGGGTTCCTGCTCCTGATCACTGCCCAGTGATCCATGGGTTAGAGAGAGAGGGGGGAAATCAGCCAGGGTCCCTGCTCCTGATCACTGTCCAGTGATCCCTGGGTTAGAGAGAGAGAGAGGGGTAATCAGCCAGGGTTCCTGCTCCTAATCACTGTCCAGTGATCCCTGGGTTAGAGAGAGAGAGAGAGAGAGAGAGAGAGAGGGGAACTCAGCCAGGGTTCCTGCTCCTGCTCACTGTCCAGTGATCCCTGGGTTAGAGAGAGAGAGGGGAAATCAGCCAGGGTTCCTGCCGCTGATCACTGTCCAGTGATCCCTGGGTTAGAGAGAGAGTGAGAGCGGGGAAATCAGCCAGGGTTCCTGCCGCTGATCACTGTCCAGTGATCCCTGGGTTAGAGAGAGAGAGAGCGGGGAAATCAGCCAGGTTTCCTGCTGCTGATCACTGTCCAGTGATCCCTGGGTTAGAGAGAGAGAGGGTAAATCAGTCAGGGTTCCTGCTCCTGATCATTATCTAGTGACCTCAGTTGGAAGGAACGTGCCTGATTTGGACGTGGTATAAATAAGGTTTTGGGATAATAGTGCTCTTGTTGCTCAGAATTTGTGACTGTGCCTCTCTCGGGATCAGGGGTTCAAATCCCACCCCGCCAGCTGGTGCAATCTTAATTCAATGAATAAAGTTTGGAGTTATAAAGTTGGCCTCAGCAACGGTGACCATCAAACTATCATCGATTGTCGCAAAAGCCGATGTGATTTGGTAATGTCCTTTAGGGGAGGAAATCTGCCGCTCTTAACCTGTCTGGCCTACACGTGACTCCGGACCCACCGCAATGCAGAACACAAGAGCAGGAGGCCATTCAGCCCCTCGAGCCTGCACCGCCTTTCAATACGGTGACACTAATCTCGGCCTCAACTACACTTTCACGCCCGTTCTCCGTAGCCCTTCAACCCATTACTGATCTGTCTATCCCAGGGGTGGGCAAACTACGGCCCACGGGCTGCATGCGGCCCGCCAAAGGTCTTTATGCGGCCCACCAAGATCAAGTCATTAAAAAAAAAATGTTTTTTTTTTTAAATTTAATGTTAATTGGGGGGGGAGGGGTTGTTGGGTTACTGGTATAGGGTGGATACGTTGACTTGAGTAGGGTGATCATTGCTCGGCACAACATGTGTTTCATGTGAAGTTTCTACTTTAAAATATTAATTTATAAAAATTAATTGCTTTTTTTCTTTAAAAACCTTTTATTTTGGCTATTTTAAATATTAATTATTTTACTTAATATACAATGCGGCCCTTTAAAATTGTGAATTTCTGAATGTGGCCCTTGCACGGAAAAGTTTGCCCACCCCTGGTCTATCCCCTGCTTACAATTACTCACTGTCATGGCATTCATTCCACTCTGGGGTAGCGAGTTCCACAGATTCATGGCCCTGTGAGACTAGTCCTCACTTCGGTTTTAAATTTGCTACCTTTCATCCTCAAACTGCAGCCCCTCGATTTAGATTGCCCCACGAGAGGAATCATCCGCTCGACGGCTACTTTATCCACACCGTTTAGCATCTTGTATACCTCAATGAGATCTGCTCCAATCCTTCTAAACTCCAGAGAGTATGGGCCCCAAGCTGATCAATCTCTCATCGAGCCGACTCAATGAGCCAAGGACTCTGAATCGCCCTCTGAAAGGGCGAAGGGAGTCGCTCAGTCGCAGAGGCAATTCGGGATGGGAACAAATGCCAGCCCTGCCAACATCCCGGGAAAGATTAAACAAACGGCAGAGCTCTCCCGCCTTCCCGGGAGCACATCTGAAAGTGGAGATGAGGGTTCAGTGACCCGGGGCGGGCAGGAACGGGGTGGGTTGTGTGTTCTGGTTGGACCACATCAGATGTAATCCGCTTACATTCCGGCCACCAAGCCTTTCAAAAGAATAAACTGGCCTTGGAAGGAGCAGCATTTAACATGATCACAGCTCCAAATCCAGATCACAAAGAGAGGACTGGGTCTTCTCTGGAGGAGGCCTCCTCCTGTTCCTGTGTAACAGGCTGGAGAAGGGGCTGAATGGGGCCTCCTCCTGTTCCTGTGTAACAGGCTGGAGAAGGGGCTGAATGGGGCCTCCTGTTCCCAACAGACTGGAGAAGGGGCTGAATGGGGCCTCCTGTACCTGTGTAACAGGCTGGAGAAGGGGCTGAATGGGGCCTCCTCCTGTTCCTGTGTAACAGGCTGGAGAAGGGGCTGAATGGGGCCTCCTGTTCCTGTGTAACAGGCTGGAGAAGGGGCTGAATGGGGCCTCCTCCTGTTCCTGTGTAACAGGCTGGAGAAGGGGCTGAATGGGGCCTCCTCCTGTTCCATTGTAACAGGCTGGAGAAGGGGCTGAATGAGGCCTCCTCCTGTTCCAGTGTAACAGGCTGGAGAAGGGGCTGAATGGGGCCTCCTCCTGTTCCTGTGTAACAGGCTGGAGAAGGGGCTGAATGGGGCCTCCTCCTGTTCCTGTGTAACAGGCTGGGGAAGGGGTTGAGTTGCCTACAGAGATTAACAAGAGGCAAGAGATTGATTCCACTGCCGGGGAATGTGAAACACCGTCTCAGAGTAATGGGGTCGATCACTGAGGGATGAGATGAGGAGAAATCACTTTGTTCAAAAGGTTGTGGATGCTGCAGCATGGGATACATTGAAGACAGCTTTTTGTCTCAGGGACATGTGAAGGGGAGGAAGAGGGAAATGGAGTTGGAGCCAAGATCAGCCATGATCGTATTGACGGGTGGAGCAGCTTCGATGGGACCAACCCGCCTCGATTTATTAAGTCCCTACGAGTCTGATCTATGTCACCACACGAGGTTAGAGATTTTCATACCTTCTTCCGCTGGCAGCTCTGGGTAGGCAGGAGGTGGAGTCACATGGAAAAGGAGAGAGAGAAGGCATTAGAAGCTGCAGCGCACAGCAACGAGACACCGGCAATGAAACGTCATTCATTGGTCAGTGAAAGGGTGCCCCCCCCCCCCCCCCCCCCCCAACCACCCCACCCCACCCCCCAGACACCACCACCAACCCCCAGCCTGTGAGAGAGCGGCCAGGTACACGACACAGTGCCCAGAGCTCGAAATCCGACCAACCAGTCGGGCAATTTGCCCAGGCCGTCTGCCCAATTTCGGACCCTGACGGGGCCAGCGCGATCTAAGCATCTCTCAAGTTCAACTGACTGAATTCCGGCGAGACGGGACTGATGTAGCCCCAAGTCCGTACACGATTCAGCTCCGCAGGGAAGTTTACAGGTGGTGTAGCGGTTTGTAATTTCAATTATATTTCACGAATATACGGATGAGCAGCAGGAGGCCACTCTGCCCCTCGGGGCTGCCATTCTGGAAGATGGTGACTGATCTGATTATGACCTCGACCCCACATTCCTGCTGACCCCCCGATGACCTTTCACCCCCCCTCATTAATCGGGAATCTCTCCCGCTCTGCCTTAAAAATATTCCCAGATTCTGCTCCCGCTGCGTTTTGTGGAAGAGAGTTCCGGAGAGTCACCAGCCTCTGAGAGGCAACATTCCTCCCCATCTCCGTTTGGAATGGGCGACCCCTTATTGTTAAACAGTGACCCCTCCCTTCGGTCTAGATTCCCCCCACACGAGGAAACATCCTCTCCACATCCACCCTGTCAACACCCCTCAGCCTCTGAAAGGTTTGGGTCAAGTCTCCTCTCGGTCTGATCAACTCCAGCAGATACAATCCCAACCTCTCCACCCTTCCCTCAGGAGACACCCCGCCCGTTCCTGGTGTTAGTCCGGGAAACCGTCTCTGAACAGGTTCCAACCCATTGACATCTTCCCTTCAATAAGGAGACGGATTCTGTCCACACTACTCCAGATGTGCTCTCCCTAATATCCTGGACAACTGAAGCAAATCCTCCCGACTTTTATATTCAATTCCCCTCCCAATAAACAATAACATTGTTGACGTTCCCAATGACTCGCTGCCCCTGTCCTCCAGCCGTTTGTGATTCATACACTGGGACACCCAGATCCCTCAACATCACCTTCCTTTTAAACTCCTGCTGCTACGGTCTGTCTATTTTCTTGTTGCTACACGATTGTTACATGTCGTGTTGTGTTTCTAACCCAACCCTTTCGCCCACGTATCTATTTTTCGACGTATGTCACACTGACACTCTGAAGTTTCGAGGAACAAAGGGACTGTGGTGGGTTTGTCCATATATCTCTGAAGGCAGAAGGGCAGGTTAATAGGGCACTTGCCTTGATCAAATGAGGCAGAGATTACAAAAGCAAGGAGTTGGAGTTGGTGAGGGGGCGGGAAGTTTAGGGGGGATTTGAGGATAGCATGTTTTACCCAAAGGGTGGTGACGGTCTGGAACGCACTGCCTGGGAGGGTGGGAGAGGCGGGTTGCCTCACATACTTTACAAAGTACCTGGATGAGCACTTGACAGACTTTGCCAAGGGCTGGCAAATGGGATTAGGGAGGCAGGTCAGGTGCATTTCATGCAGACTCGATGGGCCGAAGGGCCTCTTCTGTACTATTTTTCTGTCGTTCTCTGACTGCAATTCAGCATTGGAAGTGCAGAGATGTTTCTTGAATAAAGGAGCATAAGACATAGGAGCAGAATTAGGCCACTCGGCCCATCGAGTCTGCTCCGCCATTCAATCATGGCTGATATTTTTCTCATCCCCATTCTCCTGTCTTCTCCCCATAATCCCTGATCCCCTTATTAATCAAGAACCTATCTATCTCTGTCAGCTCACTCAGTGAGTTGGACCATTATCAGTGAGAATCATGGTGAGATAAACCACACGCTCAAAAATACATACACCGCGCTACAACACATACACCGCGCTACAACACATACACCGCGCTACAACACATACACCGCGCTACAACACATACACCGCGCTACAACACATACACCGCGCTACAACACATACACCGCGCTACAACACATACACCGCGCTACAACACATACACCGCGCTACAACACATACACCGCGCTACAACACATACACCGCGCTACAACACATACACCGCGCTACAACACATACACCGCGCTACAACACATACACACCACAACAATGACAAATATGCAAACATTTCAACATGCTACAGACAAACGTACAAAACACCAACATGATACAACACACACGTCAACACACTACAAGGCAGACAAATATACAAACATGTCAACATGCTGTCCACAAACATACCAAACTAGAGACTACAGGCGCAAAAACACAACATAGGCACAAACATACAAACACATGCATAAACGCCAATACACCACAGCACACTCGTCTACAAACACCTATGAAAACATGCTACAACATACTGACAAATTTACAAACATGCCACAATACATGCATAAATATAGAGACACCAACATGCTCCAAACATGTGGAATGCACAATGCCTCACACACATGCATCAACACACGTGGGGGCCCATGGCAAAATGCAGATATGCCAACAGTCCATGCATACACACGTGTGCTAACCATGCAGCTTCCAGACACACGAGCACACTATTTCACACACCAGTACTCAGCTACACACAGATATAGACACTAATGGGAGCTAACATTTTCCACGTTGAGTATGCTCACGCACACGAGCTAACATTTTGTCAATCACACATGCAGCTCAACAACACAGCGAATTACCCAGAGATAAGCACACAGGCTGCTTCTTCGTAGGGCACTGGGGAAAGCCAGAGAGCAAATCAACATCAGTGAACAGCACAGCGACAGCACTCCTGTCAGAGCTGTTTGTACCAATTAGCTGCACACTGGGAATTCAACACGCTGCTCAAAACACAGCGTCACAGAGACTGCGAGCAACTCAACACGGAACACGGGGCCCAGAGAAGACAATCCAGACAAGGATCGTGTAGGTCCCCACCACCAACAATTACCCGTACCAGCCTCCCCGGACAGGCGCCGGAATGTGGCGACTAGGGGCTTTTCACAGTAACTTCATTGAAGCCTACTCGTGACAATAAGCGATTTTCATTTCATTACCCAGTGATCAAATCAAATCATCCCAGGGCATGTACAGCACAGGGATAGATCCAGAGTAAAGCTCCCTCGACACTGTCCCCATCAAACACTCCCAGGACAGGTACAGCACGGGGATAGATCCAGAGTAAAGCTTCCTCTACACT
>NC_052151.1:224006469-224026114 GCF_902713615.1 Scyliorhinus canicula
GTGTGTGAGGGGGTTACAGTGTGTGTGTGTGAGGGGGTTACAGTGTGTGTGTGTGAGGGGGTTACAGTGTGTGTGTGTGAGGGGGTTACAGTGTGTGTGTGTGAGGGGGTTACAGTGTGTGTGTGTGAGGGGGTTACAGTGTGTGTGTGTGTGAGGGGGGTTACAGTGTGTGTGTGTGAGGGGGTTACAGTGTGGGTGTGTGTGAGGGGGTTACAGTGTGTGTGTGTGTGAGGGGGTTACAGTGTGTGTGTGTGAGGGGGGTTACAGTGGTGTGTGTGAGGGGGTTACAGTGTGTGTGTGTGAGGGGGTTACAGTGTGTGTGTGTGAGGGGGTTACAGTGTGTGTGTGTGAGGGGGTTACAGTGTGTGTGTGAGGATGTTGTGTGTGAGGTTGTGTGTGTGTGAGGGGGTTACAGTGTGTGTTGTGTGAGGGGGTTACAGTGTGTGTGTGAGGGGGTTACAGTGTGTGTGTGTGAGTGGGGTTACAGTGTGTTGTGTGTGTGAGGGGGTTACAGTGTGTGTGTGTGAGGGGGGTTACAGTGTGTGTGTGTGAGGGGGGTTACAGTGTGTGTGTGAGGGGGGTTACAGTGTGTGTGTGTGAGGGGGTTACAGTGTGTGTGTGTGAGGGGGTTACAGTGTGTGTGTGTGAGGGGTTACAGTGTGTGTGTGAGGGGGTTACAGTGTGTGTGTGTGAGGGGGTTACAGTGTGTGTGTGAGGGGGTTACAGTGTGTGTGTGTTGAGGGGGTTACAGTGTGTGTGTGAGGGGGTTACAGTGTGTGTGTGAGGGGGTTACAGTGTGGTGTGAGGGGGTTACAGTGTGTGTGTGAGGGGGTTACAGTGTGTGTGTGAGGGGGTTACAGTGTGTGTGTGAGGGGGTTACAGTGTGTGTGTGAGGGGGTTACAGTGTGTGTGTGGGGGTTACAGTGTGTGTGTGAGGGGGTTACAGTGTGTGTGTGAGGGGGTTACAGTGTGTGTGTGAGGGGGTTACAGTGGTGTGTGAGGGGGTTACAGTGGTGTGTGAGGGGGTTACAGTGTGTGTGTGAGGGGGTTACAGTGTGTGTGTGAGGGGGTTACAGTGTGTGTGTGAGGGGGTTACAGTGTGTGTGTGTGAGGGGGTTACAGGTGTGTGTGAGGGGTTACAGTGTGTGTGTGTGAGGGGGTTACAGTGTGTGTGTGAGGGGGTTACAGTGTGTGTGAGGGGGTTAGTGTGTGTGTGAGGGGGGTTACAGTGTGTGTGTGTGAGGGGGTTACAGTGTGTGTGTGTGTGAGGGGGTTACAGTGTGTGTGTGAGGGGGTTACAGTGTGTGTGTGTGTGAGGGGGTTACAGTGTGTGTGTGTGTGAGGGGGTTACAGTGTGTGTGTGTGTGAGGGGGTTACAGTGTGTGGTGTGAGGGGGTTACAGTGTGTGTGTGTGAGGGGGTTACAGTGTGTGTGTGTGAGGGGGTTACAGTGTGTGTGTGTGAGGGGGTTACAGTGTGTGTGGTGTGAGGGGGTTACAGTGTGTGGTGTGAGGGGGTTACAGTGTGTGTGTGTGAGGGGGTTAACAGTGTGTGTGTGTGAGGGGGTTACAGTGTGTGGTGTGAGGGGGTTACAGTGTGTGTGTGTGAGGGGGTTACAGTGGTGTGTGTGTGAGGGGGTTACAGTGTGTGTGTGTGAGGGGGTTACAGTGTGTGTGTGTGTGAGGGGGTTACAGTGTGTGTGTGTGTGAGGGGGTTACAGGTGTGTGTGTGAGGGGGGTTACAGTGTGTGTGTGTGTGAGGGGGGTTACAGTGTGTGTGTGTGAGGGGGGTTACAGTGTGTGTGTGTGAGGGGGTTACAGTGTGTGTGTGTGAGGGGGTTACAGTGTGTGTGTGAGGGGGTTACAGTGTGTGTGTGTGAGGGGGGTTACAGTGTGTGTGTGTGTGAGGGGGTTACAGTGTGTGTGTGTGTGGGTTACAGTGTGTGTGTGTGTGAGGGGGGTTACAGTGTGTGTGTGTGTGTGAGGGGGGTTACAGTGTGTGTGTGTGAGGGGGTTACAGTGTGTGTGTGTGAGGGGGTTACAGTGTGTGTGTGTGTGTGTGAGGGGGGTTACAGTGTGTGTGTGTGTGAGGGGGTTACAGTGTGTGTGTGAGGGGGTTACAGTGTGTGTGAGGGGGGTTACAGTGTGTGTGTGAGGGGGTTACAGTGTGTGTGTGTGTGAGGGGGTTACAGTGTGTGTGTGTGTGTGTGAGGGGGTTACAGTGTGTGTGTGTGTGAGGGGGTTACAGTGTGTGTGTGTGTGTACAGAAGGGGAAACGACTCCCTTGGATTTTGATAGAAACCTCGCCTGACCCGATGGTGGAAATGTTTGTGTTGGGTTGACGAGTGTGGCGAGCCGGAATTGTTGGTTTATTGTGTGCCACCTATCCCAGCTGGATTATTGCCCGAGTGGGAGCTGCTTTCGAACGGGTATTGGCATGTTTGACAACAGAAGGGATGTGTGTGGGCAAATTCACCCGGTAACCTCGGTGGCTGGTGTTATTCTTTGTGGGTGGGTGGGGGGAGAAAGGCTCCTGTCGTTTGTGATGCGTCGCACACGGGGCACCTTGTTACCAGCCCTGTCTGTCTGTCTGCCCCAGTCTCCTGCTGTGTTCAACCTCTGAACTTCAACTGCTTGGAGGAGGATTGGAATTGTGTTTATATATCGGCTCGTCGTTTCAATGCCGTTGTTCGGTAATCCGTCAACATTGTGTGTTGCTTTGAGTTCGGTTGTTGGTGAGAAAATAGGGAACAGGAGAAGTACCCCTTCTCCAGCCTGTTACACAGGAACAGGAGGAGGCCCCATTCAGCCCCTTCTCCAGCCTGTTACACAGGAACAGGAGGCCCCGTTCAGCCCCTTCTCCAGCATGATACACAGGAACAGGAGGTCCCATTCAGCCCCTTCTCCAGCCTGTTACACAGGAACAGGAGGTCCCATTCAGCCCCTTCTCCAGCCTGTTACACAGGAACAGGAGGCCCCATTCAGCCCCTTCTCCAGCCTGTTACACAGGAACAGGAGGAGGCCCCATTCAGCCCCTTCTCCAGCCTGTTACACAGGAACAGGAGGCCCCATTCAGCCCCTTCTCCAGCCTGTTACACAGGAACAGGAGGAGGCCCCATTCAGCCCCTTCTCCAGCCTGTTACACAGGAACAGGTGGAGGCCCCATTCAGCCCCTTCTCCAGCCTGTTACACAGGAACAGGAGGCCCCATTCAGCCCCTTCTCCAGCCTGTTACACAGGGACAGGAGGCCCCATTCAGCCCCTTCTCCAGCCTGTTACACAGGAACAGGAGGCCCCATTCAGCCCCTTCTCCAGCCTGTTACACAGGAACAGGGGGAGGCCCCATTCAGCCCCTTCTCCAGCCTGTTACACAGGAACAGGAGGCCCCATTCAGACCCTTCTCCAGCCTGTTACACAGGAACAGGAGGCCCCATTCAGCCCCTTCTCCAGCCTGTTGAACAGGAGGAGGCCCCATTCAGCCCCTTCTCCAGCCTGTTACACAGGAACAGGGGGAGGCCCCATTCAGCCCCTTCTCCAGCCTGTTACACAGGAACAGGGGGAGGCCCCATTCAGCCCCTTCTCCAGCCTGTTACACAGGAACAGGAGGCACCATTCAGCCCCTTCTCCAGCCTGTTATACAGGAACAGGAGGCCCCATTCAGCCCCTTCTCCAGCCTGTTACACAGGAACAGGAGGCCCCATTCAGCCCCTTCTCTAGCCTGTTACACAGGACCAGGAGGAGGCCCTTCAGCCCCTTCTCCAGCCTGTTACACAGGAACAGGAGGCCCCATTCAGCCCCTTCTCCAGCCTGTTACACAGGAACAGGAGGAGGCCCCATTCAGCCTTTGAGGCCTACCTGCAACCCTTCCCTATCTCCGTGACCTCTCCCAACCCTCCCGAAAATCCCTGTGCTCCTCCATTTCCGACCTCTTCAGTGCATCCTGATTTTTTAAAATACTTCCACCATTGGCCCCAAAGCTCTGGAATTCCCGTCCTAAATCTCTCGCGCTGTGTGTGTATGCCTCCGTGTCAAAGATTGCTTGAATTTACCATTGTTTAAGGTGCAGTTTTTTTGCACAAGAGGAGAACTAGGAGCAGGAGGGAGCCATTCGGCCCCTCGAGCCTGTTCGGCTGTCAAATATAATGCAAGCTGATCAGCGTGCGCCTCGCCTCCACTTTACCGCACACTCCCCCAATTCCCCTCCGCGTCCAACAAATCTCCAGTCCGGAACATTCTCACCGACTCGGCTCCCAAAGTTCTCTGACGGCTCGGGAATTCTGAAGGTGCAGCAGGAGTGAAGGGATTGGTTGGGACGCGCCCGGTTTCCTCCCACAGTCCAAAGATACGCAGGTTGGGTGGGGATGCGGCGGAGGGGTGAGGGGGGGGGGGGGGGGATGGGCCAAGGGATGGTGCTGTTGCGGAGGGCCGGAGCGGCCTCGATGGGCAGAACGGCCTCCTTGTGCACAGCGGGGTATCTGTGGATTCCAGCCCGCGGAGCAAACGTGGTTCAAAGTCAGCCGACGGCACCTTCCAAACCCACGGCCACCATCGTCCAGAAGGACAAGAGCAGCAGATACCTGGGAACCCCACCACCTGGAGGTTCCCCTCCAAGTCACTCACCACCCTGACTGGGAAATATATCGGCCGTTCCTTCACTGTCGCCGGGGCAACATCCTAGAACTCCCTCCCTAACAGCACAGTGGCTGCACCTGACCTGGGGGGGACTGCAGCGATCCAAAATGGCGGCTAGAGCGCTCGGTTCCTGAGGGCAGTTAAGAGTCAGTCATCAGTCACATTGTTCTGTGGGTCTGGAGTCACAAGTAGGCCGGGCCAGCTCTGGACGGCAGAGGGAGGCTTTTTAATCAGCTCTGGGTTTCTCTGTTTGAGTTTCGGAAGAGTGAGGCGTGGCCGGGGGGGGGGGGGGGGGGGGGGGGGGATGGCGGGTTTAAACTGGGCCGTACCGCCCCCAATCTGTCTCCCTCGACGGAAGCCGGGTGGTAAAATCAGGCCGCCGGCCTGGTTTCCCACGGGGCGTGGCGTGTTGGGGGCCTGCCGTGGGCCAACAGCTGCCTTCTTTCCCACGCTGCCCAGGCACAGCCAAGCCTGAGGAGGTGGGCCCTTGGCTTGGGGCCCTTGGCTTGGCGCCTTTGAGTCGCCGAGATTGCGAAATGGGAAGTTATTTTTTTTTCCCTGTTGTTTTTTTTTTTGTGAAAGACGACTCCCCATTTCGTTCCAGTTCCTGCCCCTGCACGACGTGAGGGGCAAGCCGAGGCATGCGGACACCTCGGCATGTCCCTGAGCACAGGCCCTGTACCGTCGCTCCTGTTCGAAGAGCCAGTGGGGGAGGGGGGGGGAAGGGAGGAGGAAGAGAGGGAGAGAGAGAGACAATCTGCCCCTCGGAGATCTCCCAACTCCTTCGCATCCTCGGCTCCCGTTCAGCTTTAGGAATGTCTGGAATGTTCCGCCCACCCCGATGACTGACTGGCAGACCCGACAGCTTGCTTGAAAAGCTCAGGTGCTGGGGTGGCTAGGTGTTGATGCTTTGCATGCTGGGACTTGCCATTGGGAGCACATGGCCGTAGGGCTGAGGTTTTGTTACCTCCAGACCCGACTGTTCCTACACATCCCCTGGCAGACCCCTTCTTTTCTCTTCCCCGACCCCCCTCCCCCAAGCTCCCCGCCATCCGGAAAGTGGCTGCATCAAATCCCAGTTTTCCCATCGCCCTCTCTCTGCTGCCTCATTGATATTGGCCTTCGGTTAAGCAGGTCCTTGTTTTCAAAGTAGTCCATGGTTCTCTCTGCTCATGTGCTTGGTAACCTCCAGCCCCCTACATCCCTCCTTATCTCTGTAACCTCCTCCAGCCCCTACAACCCTCCCTATCTCTGTAACCTCCTCCAGCCTTCAGCCCCCTACATCCCTCCTTATCTCTGTAACCTCCTCCAGCCCCTACAACCCTCCCTATCTCTGTAATCTCCTCCAGCCCCTACAACCCTCCTTATCTCTGTACCTCCTCCAGCCCCTACATCCCTCCCTATCTCTGTAACCTCCTCCAGCCCCTACAACACTCCTTATCTCTGTAACCTCCTCCAGCTCCTACAACCCTCCCTATCTCCGTAACCTCCTCCAGCCCCTACATCCCTCCTTATCTCTGTAACCTCCTCCAGCTCCTACAACCCTCCCTATCTCTGTAACATCTTCCAGCCCCTACAACACTCCTTATCTCTGTACCTCCTCCAGCCCCTACATCCCTCCTTATCTCTGTAATCTCCTCCAGCCCCTACATCCCTCCTTATCTCTGTAATCTCCTCCAGCCCCTACATCCCTCCCTATCTCTGTAACATCCTCCAGCCCCTACAACCCTCCTCATCTCTATAACCTCCTCCAGCCCCTACAACCCTCCCTATCTCTGTCACCTCCTCCAGCCCCTTCAACCCTCCCTATCTCTGTAACCTCCTCCAGCCCCTATAACCCCTCCCTATCTCTGTAGCCTCCTCCAGCCCCTACAACCCTCCCTATCTCTGTAACCTCCTCCAGCCCCTACACCCCCTCCCTATCTCTGTAATCTCCTCCAGCCCCTACAACCCTCCCTATCTCTGTAACCACCTCCAGCCCCTAACCCCTCCCTATCTCTGTAGCCTCCTCCAGCCCCTACAACCCTCCCTATCTCTGTAACCTCCTCCAGCCCCTACACCCCCTCCCTATCTCTGTAATCTCCTCCAGCCCCTACAACCCTCCCTATCTCTGTAACCACCTCCAGCCCCTACACCCCCTCCCTATCTCTGTAACCTCCTCCAGCCCCTACAACCCTCCCTATCTCTGTAACCTCCTCCAGCCCCCTACATCCCTCCTTATCTCTGGAAACACCTCCAGCCCCTACAACCCACCCTATCTCTGTAACCTCCTCCAGCCCTCCCTATCTCTGTAACCTCCTCCAGCCACTACAACCCTCCCTATCTCTGTAACCTCCTCCAGCCCCTACACCCCCTCCCTATCTCTGTAACCTCCTCCGTCCCCTACAACCCTCCCTATCTCTGTAACCTCCTCCAGCCCCTACAACCCTCCCTATCTCTGTAACCTCCTCCAGCTCCTACAACCCTCTCTATCTCTGTAGCCTACTCCAGCCCCTACAACCCTCCCTATCTCTCTAACCTCCTCCAGCTCCTACAACCCTCCCTATCTCTGTAGCCTACTCCAGTCCCTACAACCCTCCCTATCTCAGTAACCTCCTCCAGTCCCTACAACCCTCCCTATCTCTGAAACCCCCTACGACCCTCCGAGATCTCGGAGTTTCTCCAAACAATGAACAAAGAAAAGTACAGCACAGGAACAGGCCCTTCGGCCCTCCAAGCCCGTGCCGACCATGCTGTCCGTCTAAACTAAAATCTACACTTCCGGAGTCCGTATCCCTCTATTCCCATCCTATTCATGTATTTGTCAAGGTGCCCCTTAAATGTCACTATCGTCCCGGCTTCCACCACCTCCTCCGGCAGCGAGTTCCAGGCACCCACTACCCTCTGTGTAAAAAAACTTGCCTCGTCCATCTCCTCTAAACCTTGCCCATCGCACGTTAAACCTATGCCCCCTTGTAATTGACTCCTCTACCCTGCGGAAAAGCCTCTGACTATCCACTCTGTCTATGCCCCTCATAATTTTGTAAACCTCTATCAGGCCGCCCCTCAACCTCCGTCGTTCCAGTGAGAACAAACCGAGTTTATTCAACCGCTCCTCATAGCTAATCCCTCCATACCAGGCAACATCCTGGTAAATCTCTTCTGCACCCTCTCTAAAGCCTCCACATCCTTCTGGTAGTGTGGCGACCAGAATTGAACACTATACTCCCAAGTGTGGCCTAACTAAGGTTCTATACAGCTGCAATATGACTTGCCAATTCTTATATTCAATGCCCCGGTCAATGAAGGCAAGCATGCCGTATGCCTTCTTGACTACCTTCTCCACCTGTGTTGCCCCTTTCAGTGACCTGTGGATCTATACACCTAGATCTCTCTGACTGTCAATACTCTTGAGGGTTCTACCATTCACTCTATATTCCCTACCTGCATTAGACCTTCCAAAATGCAATACCTCACATTTGTCCGGATTAAACTCCATCTGCCATCTCTCCGCCCAAGTCTCCAAACGATCTAAATCCTGCTGTATCCTCTGACAGTCCTCATCGCTATCCGCAATTCCACCTACCTTTGTGCCATCTGCAAACTTACTAATCAGACCAGTTACATTTTCCTCCAAATCATTTATATATACTACGAACAGCAAAGGTCCCAGCCCTGATCCCTGCGAAACACCACTAGTCACAGCCGTCCAATCAGAAAAGCACCCTTCCATTGCTACTCTCTGCCTTCTGTGACCGAGCCAGTTCTGTATCCACCTTGCCAGCTCACTTCCTGATCCAATTCCGGCCTCCGCTCCACCATTGGCGGCTTTGCCTTCAGCTACCTGGGCTCCCTGATCTCTGGGAGTTCCACTGCCTCCGTAAGCTGCATTCTCTGTTCCTACAAACCGCCCTCTTTGACCCAACTTGTGGTCACCTGCCCAAATATCACCAGATGGATCTGGGGCGTTCCATTTCTGTCTGGATCCTGGGCAGCAGATCTTGATGATCGGCCCCATCGTTCCCAGCCAACCCTTGTTAAAATGTTACTCTCCAAACACCCTGGGGACGAGAGGGAGAGGCTGGGGACGCCCTGCCACCCCCCCCCCCCCCCCCCAGTCCACACAGCTCTATCCCAGCTTCCCCACCAATCTGTATCCCCTTGAGCACTCGCCTACCCACCTTTTGAAATCCCCTTCGGCCCATCCCTCACCTCGGCCCTCTCAGCCCTGCTGGCAAGGACTTGAGAAGATAGGAGCAGAGGTTGGGCCACTCGGCCCATCGAGTCTGCTCCGCCGCTCAAGTGAGATGGTGACCGATCGTCCTCGACGCCACTTTTCCCCCGTAACCCTCGATCCCCTGACTCATGACCCCCTCGCTGCGTTTGGGGGGAGGGAAATCCTGAACCCCACCCTCTGCGTACCTCCTGAGGAAAATCCTTCAGTCTGTTCGTGTCTCCTCCCCACCCCCACCCCCACCCTGCAAGACCCTTGTACTGCCGGCTCATGGGGACCAACATGTCTTTGACCAGCTCGAAACCCGCTGTAATCGTGTTCGCACCCCTCCCCCTGCCGCATGTGTGTGTGTGTGTCTCGCACTGTCGTGCACTCCGGACTGAGGCAACGAGCTTTGAGAGAATGAACAGTGTCTATGAAATGCAGCTTTTCCTATGGAATGCGTGGAATGCTCACTAGCTCCCAGGGGTCATGGCGATATCTGATCAGGGCGAGAACATTGACTCAAAAGCGGGTTTGAAAACAAAACCCCCCCCCCCCCAGCCCTTTCCACTGTCAGTGTGTGTGTGTCTCTCTCTCGCTCACTTTCGCTGAGGCCCCGCTTTGTCAGGTCTCAGAACGGTTAACGGACAGGAGTGGCCTCGGCCTGCTGGGTTAAGACAATCAGACGGCCTGTGAAAAGCAGCAACGTGCGAGGCACTGGCAGGAGGGAGGCCCGCGTTTCATTTGTGACGGCCCCAAGCTCCGAACCGCCCAAAAAACACACTGCACAGCCAATACAGTACTTTCTCAAGCATGGTCACGGCGGGGGGGGGGGGGGGGGGGGGATCCATCCAAGGCAAGCTCGCACAATCGGAGATAGTGATTTCAGTGTGTGTGAGAGCCCGGGTGTGAAGGAACACTCCTTTAATAGTGATTTCAGTGTGTGAGCCCGGGTGTGAAGGAACACTCCTTTAATAGTGATTTCAGTGTGTGAGCCCGGGTGTGAAGGAACACTCCTTTAATAGTGATTTCAGTGTGTGTGAGCCCGGGTGTGAAGGAACAGTCCTTTAATAGTGATTTCAGTGTGTGTGAGCCCGGGTGTGAAGGAACACTCCTTTAATAGTGATTTCAGTGTGTGAGCCTGGGTGTGAAGGAACACTCCTTTAATAGTGATTTCAGTGTGTGTGTGAGCCCGGGTGTGAAGGAACACTCCTTTAATAGTGATTTCAGTGTGTGTGAGCCCGGGTGTGAAGGAACACCCCTTTAATAGTGATTTCAGTGTGTGTGAGCCCGGGTGTGAAGGAACACCCCTTTAATAGTGATTTCAGTGTGTGTGAGCCCGGGTGTGAAGGAACACTCCTTTAATTGTGATTTCAGTGTGTGAGCCCGGGTGTGAAGGAACACTCCTTTAATAGTGATTTCAATGTGTGAGCCCGGGTGTGAAGGAACACCCCTTTAATAGTGATTTCAGTGTGTGTGAGCCCGGGTGTGAAGGAACACCCCTTTAATAGTGATTTCAGTGTGTGTGAGTCCGGGTGTGAAGGAACACCCATTTAATAGTGATTTCAGTGTGAGAGAGCCCGGGTGTGAAGGAACACCCCTTTAATAGTGATTTCAGTGTGTGTGTGAGAGCCCGGGTGTGAAGGAACACTCCTTTAATAGTGATTTCAGTGTGTGTGTGAGCCCGGGTGTGAAGGAACACCCCTTTAATAGTGATTTCAGTGTGTGTGTGAGCCCGGGTGTGAAGGAACACCCCTTTAATAGTGATTTCAGTGTGTGTGTGTGAGCCCGGGTGTGAAGGAACACTCCTTTAATAGTGATTTCAGTGTGTGTGAGCCCGGGTGTGAAGGAACACTCCTTTAATAGTGATTTCAGTGTGTGTGAGCCCGGGTGTGAAGGAACACTCCTTTAATAGTGATTTCAGTGTGTGTGTGAGCCCGGGTGTGAAGGAACACCCCTTTAATAGTGATTTCAGTGTGTGTGAGCCCGGGTGTGAAGGAACACTCCTTTAATAGTGATTTCAGTGTGTGTGAGCCCGGGTGTGAAGGAACACTCCTTTAATAGTGATTTCAGTGTGTGTGAGCCCGGGTGTGAAGGAACACCCCTTTAATAGTGATTTCAGTGTGTGAGCCCGGGTGTGAAGGAACACCCCTTTAATAGTGATTTCAGTGTGTGTGTGAGCCGGGTGTGAAGGAACACTCCTTTAATAGTGATTTCAGTGTGTGTGAGCCGGGTGTGAAGGAACACCCCTTTAACAGTGATTTCAGTGTGTGTGAGCCGGGTGTGAAGGAACACCCCTTTAATAGTGATTTCAGTGTGTGAGAGAGAGCCCGGGTGTGAAGGAACACTCCTTTAATAGTGATTTCAGTGTGTGTGAGCCCGGGTGTGAAGGAACACCCCTTTAATAGTGATTTCAGTGTGTGTGTGAGCCCGGGTGTGAAGGAATACTCCTTTAATCTCAGGATTGCTACCAGTGCCACGAGCTAGTCAGAGTAGGAACGTCAGGATAGATAGGATGGGGCAGGACGGTGGCACAGTGGTTAGCATTGCTGCCTACGGCGCTGAGGACTTGGGTTCGAATCCCGGCCCTGGGTCACTGTCCGTGTGGAGTTTGCACATTCTCCCCGTGTCTGCGTGGGTTTCACTCCCACAACCCAAAGATGTGCAGGCTAGGTGAATTGGCCATGCTAAATTGCCCCTTAATTGGTAAAAATAATTGGGTACTCTAAATTTATTTTTTAAAAAAGGATAGATAGGATGAATGTGTGGCTCGAGAGATGGTGCAAGAGGGAGGGATTCAAATTCCTGGGGCATTGGGACCGGTTCTGGGGGAGGTGGGACCAGTACAAACCGGACAGTCTGCACCTGGGCAGGACTGGAACCGATGTTCTGGGGGGGTGTTTTCTAGAGCTGTTGGGGAGGGTTTAAACTAATGTGGCAGGGGGATGGGAACCGATGCAGGAAGTTGGAAGGTAGTAAAACAGGGACAGAAGCAAAAGGAAGTAAGGGGAAAGGTGCAAGGCAGAGAAGACGTAGTCAAAAATCTAAAAGGGCGACAGTACAAGGTACAGTGACTGAGGGGAGCTCAGTGAGTAGGCCCAGTAATAACAAAAGGAATAAAACTGGAGATGTTAAGATTCAAAACAGGTAAAAAAACCAACGTAAGTGTACTTTACCTGAATGCTCGTAGTATTCGGAATAAAGTAAATGAGTTGGTGGCACAAATCATCGTAAATGACTATGATTTAGTGGCCATTACTGAAACATGGTTAAAGGATGGTCACGACTGGGAGTTAAATATCCGAGGGTATCAAACTATTCGGAAGGACAGAGTGGATGGTAAGGGAGGTGGTGTTGCTCTGTTATTTAAGGATGACATCCGGGCAATAGTAAGGGATGACATCGGTGCTATGGAGGATAAGGTTGAATCCATTTGGGTGGAAATCAGGAATAGTAAGGCGAAAAAGTCACTGATAGGAGTAGCCTATCGGCCACCAAATAGTAACGTTATGGTGGGGCAGGCAATAAACAAAGAAATAACTGATGCATGTAGAAATGGTACAGCAGTTATCATGGAGGATTTTAATCTACATGTCGATTGGTTTAACCAGGTCGGTCAAGGCAACCGTGAGGAGGAGTTTATAGAATGTATCCGCGATAGTTTCCTAGAACAGTATGTAATGGAACCTACGAGGGAACAAGCGGTCCCAGATCTTGTCCTGTGTAATGAGACAGGATTTTTTTTTTTTAAATTTAGATTAGCCAATTCTTTTTTCCAATTAAGGGGGCAATTTAGCGTGGCCAATCCACCTACTCTGCACATTTTTGGGTTGTGGGGGCGAAACCCACGCAGACACGGGGAGAATGTGCAAACTCCACACGGACAGTGACCCAGAGCCGGGGTCGAACCTGGGACCTCAGCGCCGTGAGGCTGTTGCGCTAACCACTAGGCCACCGTGCTGCCCTGTAATGAGACAGGATTGATTCATGATCTCATAGTTAGGGATCCTCTCGGAAGCAGCGATCACAATATGGTGGAATTTAAAATACAGATGGAGGGTGAGAAAGTAAAATCAAATACTAGTGTTTTATGTTTAAACAAAGGAGATTACAAGGGGATGAGAGAAGAACTAGCTAAGGTAGACTGGGAGCTAAGACTTTATGGTGGAACAGTTGAGGAACAGTGGAGAACCTTCCAAGCGATTTTTCACAGTGCTCAGCAAAGGTTTACACCAACAAAAAGGAAGGACGGTAGAAAGAGGGAAAATCGACCGTGGATATCTAAGGAAATAAGGGAGAGTATCAAATTGAAGGAAAAAGCATATAAAGTGGCAAAGATTGCTGTGAGATTAGAGGACTGGGAAATCTTTAGGGGGCAACAGAAAGCTACTAAAAAGCTATAAAGAAGAGTAAGGTAGAGTATGAGAGTAAACTTGCTCAGAATATAAAAACAGACAGTAAAAGGTTTTACAAATATATAAAACAAAAAAGAGTGGCTAAGGTAAATATTGGTCCTTTAGAGGATGAGAAGGGAGTTTTAATAATGGGAAATGAGGAAATGGCTGAGGAACTGAACAGGTTTTTTGGGTCGGTCTTCACAGTGGAAGACACAAATAACATGCCAGCGACTGATAGAAATGAGGCTATGACAGGTGAGGAGCTTGAGAGGATTGTTATCACTAAGGAGGTAGTGACGGGCAAGCTAATGGGGCTAAAGGTAGACAAGTCTCCTGGCCCTGATGGAATGCATCCCAGAGTGTTAAAAGAGATGGCTAGGGAAATTGCAGATGCACTAGTGATAATTTACCGAAATTCACTAGACTCTGGGGTGGTCCCGGTGGATTGGAAATTAGCAAACGTGACGCCACTGTTTTAAAAAGGAGGTAGGCAGAAAGCAGGAACTTATAGGCCAGTGAGCTTAACTTCGGTAGTAGGGAAGATGCTGGAATCTATCATCAAGGAAGAAATAGCGAGGCATCTGGATAGAAATTGTCCCATTGGGCAGACGCAGCATAGGTTCGTAAAGGGCAGGTCATGCCTAACTAATTTAGTGGAATTTTTTGTGGACATTACCAGTGCAGTAGATAACGGGGAGCCGATGGATGTGGTATATCTGGATTTCCAGAAAGCCTTTGACAAGGTGCCACACAAAAGGTTGCTGCATAAGATAAAGATGCATGGCATTAAGGGTAAAGTAGTAGCATGGATAGAGGATTGGTTAATTAATAGAAAGCAAAGAGTTGGGATTAATGGGTGTTTCTCTGGTTGGCAATCAGTAGCTTGTGGTGTCCCTCAGGGATCCGTGTTGGGCCCACAATTGTTCACAATTTACATAGATAAGTTGGAGTTGGGGACCAAGGGCAATGTGTCCAAGTTTGCAGATGACACTAAGATGAGTGGTAAAGCGAAAATTGCAGAGGATACTGGAAGTCTGCAGAGGGATTTGGATAGGTTAAGTGAATGGGCTCGGGTCTGGCAGATGGAATACAATGTTGACAAATGTGAGGTTATCCATTTTGGTAGGAATAACAGCAAACGGGATTATTATTTAAACGATAAAATATTAAAGCATGCCGCTGTGCAGAGAGACCTGGGTGTGCTAGTGCATGAGTCACAGAAGGCTGGTTTACAGGTGCAACAGGTGATTAAGAAGGCAAATGGAATTTTGTCCTTCATTGCTAGAGGGATGGAGTTTAAGACTAGGGAGGTTATGTTGCAATTGTATAAGGTGTTAGTGCGGCCACACCTGGAGTATTGTGTTCAGTTTTGGTCTCCTTACTTGACAAAGGACGTACTGGCGCTGGAGGAGGATTCACTACGTTAATCCCAGAGCTGAAGGGGTTGGATTATGAGGAGAGGTTGAGTAGACTGGGACTGTACTCATTGGAATTTAGAAGGATGAGGGGGGATCTTATAGAAACATTTAAAATTATGAAGGGAATAGATAGGATAGATGCGGGCAGGTTGTTTCCACTGGCGGGTGAAAGCAGAACTAGGGGACATAGCCTCAAATTAAGGGGAAGTAGATTTAGGACTGAGTTTAGGAGGGACTTCTTCACCCAAAGGGTTGTGAATCTATGGAATTCCTTGCCCAGTGAAGCAGTTGAGGCTCCTTCATTACATGTTTTTAAGGTAAAGACAGATAGTTTTTTGAAGAATAAAGGGATTAAGGGTTATGGTGTTCGGACCGGAGAGTGGAGCTGAGTCCACAAAAGATCAGCCATGATCTCATTGAATGGCGGAGCAGGCTCGAGGGGCCAGATGGCCGACTCCTGCTCCTAGTTCTTGTGTTCTTATAATAGTGATTTCAGTGTGTGAGCCCGGGTTTGAAGGAACACTCCTTTAATAGTGATTTCAGTGTGAGAGCCCGGGTGTGAAGGAACACTCCTTTAATAGTGATTTCAGTGTGTGTGTGAGCCCGGGTGTGAAGGAACACTCCTTTAATAGTGATTTCAGTGTGTGTGTGAGCCCGGGTGTGAAGGAACACCCCTTTAATAGTGATTTCAGTGTGTGTGTGAGCCCGGGTGTGAAGGAACACTCCTTTAATAGTGATTTCAGTGTGTGTGAGAGCCCGGGTGTGAAGGAACACTCCTTTAATAGTGATTTCAGTGTGTGTGTGAGCCCGGGTGTGAAGGAACACCCCTTTAATAGTGATTTCAGTGTGTGTGTGAGCCCGGGTGTGAAGGAACACCCCTTTAATAGTGATTTCAGTGTGTGTGAGAGCCCGGGTGTGAAGGAACACTCCTTTAATAGTGATTTCAGTGTGTGTGTGAGCCCGGGTGTGAAGGAACACTCCTTAATAGTGATTTCAGTGTGTGTGTGAGCCCGGGTGTGAAGGAACACTACTTTAATAGTGATTTCAGTGTGTGTGTGAGCCCGGGTGTGAAGGAACACTACTTTAATAGTGATTTCAGTGTGTGTGTGAGCCCGGGTGTGAAGGAACACTCCTTTGACAGTATTATCAATACACGGAAGGATTGTTTGGTGTTGGTTTGGAGTGAATCCAGACTCTGATTTGATAATAGCATTAGGACAGGATTTCCCCATCCTGAGCTGGAAGGATGGTTTACATCAGTTTGCTGGTCAGGGCGGAAGTGGGCCAAACCCTGCTCCTCAGTCCTCCGTAGCAGCCTGCTTGTGGCTGTCCGCTCCCTCTCAGATATGCTGGATCTTGAACCCTGTTTGAGCTCTATAATCCAGGGCTTCCCAACCAGGGGTCCGTCAAGTGTCTCTGCAGCTTTGGGAGACCCTGAAGGATCTCCAAGGGTCCAGGGAAGCTGGGGGTCTCCTGGTGACCAGTAAACTCCGGTTCGCACGAGAAAAATCTAACAAGATTTTGAGAAATCGAATGGGTGAATCAGAGCAGGACCTTTCTGAGCAGTGGATGCTGTTCGGCTGATGTTTAGATTTTTAATTGCAGAACCGTTCTAATATTGGCAGGGTAATCGAAGTATAGATATAGCCAGAAAAGGCTTGTTTACATTTCAATGTGTTTGCAGCTATTTTGCAGTACATTAGCGGGTATTGACATTATGAGAGGTCTTGGGGTTCCCCTGATATTCCTGTTGGGGTCAGTAGGTGTCCAGCACCCATGAACGTTTGTGAATCACTGCGATATTCGGGTCCAACTCTCACTGTTTGCTGGTGCTGAGGGAGCGCTCCCTCAGTACTGACCCTCTGACAGGGCAGCACTCCCTCAGTACTGACCCTCTGACAGTGCAGCACTCCCTCAGTACTGACCCTCTGACAGTGCGGCACTCCCTCAGTACTGACCCTCTGACAGTGCAGCACTCCCTCAATACTGACCCTCTGACAGTGCAGCCTTGTTTACATTTCAATGTGTTTGCAGCTATTTTGCAGTACATTAGCGGGTATTGACATTATGAGAGGTCTTGGGGTTCCCCTGATATTCCTGTTGGGTCAGTAGGTGTCCAGCACCCATGAACGTTTGTGAATCACTGCGATATTCGGGTCCAACTCTCACTGTTTGCTGGTGCTGAGGGAGCGCTCCATCAGTACTGACCCTCTGACAGGGCAGCACTCCCTCAGTACTGACCCTCTGACAGGGCAGCACTCCCTCAGTACTGACCCTCTGACAGTGCAGCACTCCCTCAGTACTGACCCTCTGACAGTGCGGCACTCCCTCAGTACTGACCCTCTGACAGTGCAGCACTCCCTCAGTACTGACCCTCTGACAGTGCGGCACTCCCTCAGTACTGACCCTCTGACAGTGCGGCACTCCCTCAGTACTGACCCTCTGACAGTGCGGCACTCCCTCAGTACTGACCCTCTGACAGTGCGGCGCTCCGTCAGTACTGACCCTCTGACAGTGCAGCACTCCCTCAGTACTGACCCTCTGACAGTGCAGCACTCCCTCAGTACTGACCCTCTGACAGTGCGGCACTCCCTCAGTACTGACCCTCTGACAGTGCAGCACTCCCTCAGTACTGACCCTCTGACAGTGCGGCACTCCCTCAGTGCTGACCCTCTGACAGTGCGGCACTCCCTCAGTACTGACCCTCTGACAATGCAGCATTCCCTCAGTACTGACCCTCTGACAGTGCAGCACTCCCTCAGTACTGACCCTCCCACAGTGCGGCACTCCCTCAGTACTGACCCTCTGACAGTGCAGCACTCCCTCAGTACTGACCCTCTGACAGTGCAGCGCTACCTCAGTACTGACCCTCTGACAGTGCGGCACTCCCTCATTACTGACCCTCTGACAGTGCGGGCACTCCCTCAGTACTGACCCTCTGACAGTGCAGCACTCCCTCAGTACTGACCCTCTGACAGTGCAGCACTCCCTCAGTACTGACCCTCTGACAGTGCTGCACTCCCTCAGTACTGACCCTCTGACAGTGCGGCACTCCCTCAGTACTGACCCTCTGACAGTGCAGCATTCCCTCAGTACTGACCCTCTGACAGTGCAGCACTCCCTCAGTACTGACCCTGTGACAGTGCGGCACTCCCTCAGTACTGACCCTCTGACAGTGCAGCACTCCCTCAGTACTGACCCTCTGACAATGCGGCCCTTCCTCAGTACTGACCCTCTGACAGTGCAGTCTCCTCCGGCTGTTTGTGCGTTTCCTCCGGAGACTGGGAAATGTTTGCGCTCTGTAGTGAAGCTGGTGGCGGCCGATGTGAATGGGGTTAGGAGTGTGAGGTTTGGGCCTCGCCCTTGTGGTTTGTGGTGACGGTCTGATGTGTGACTGCCTCGCTGTAAGAGGAAACAGTCGGGGTTGTTATCTGATTGTTGCGTTTTGATGAGACAGCGTCCTGTCTGGCAGAGGGCTCTGACTAATTAACGGCCAGCGCTTCGATCGCCACCTCATCGTTCATCCCTTATCACCTTGCTCTTGCACTCTGACCTCCTGTCTCTTCTGTCATCGGAGCACGGGAGCAGGAGGAGGCCCATGCTTTACCCTCCAGACTTCCCAACGAGATTGCGTGCAGAGATGTGGCGGTTCGGTGGATTTTCCTGCCCCCCCCCCCCGAGCAGCTCGTGGTTAGGTGGGCACAGGGCTGAGGGATCGAAGACTGGGAGCAGGCTTTGATGGGCCGAATGGTCTCCACCTGTCACTGTCGGGATTTTGCGGTCCGAGTCGAGCGGTTTAGGATGAAATGACCAAATCAATCCGGCATCTATTCCGTGTGGAGGAATGCTTCCTAATTTTCCTCCACTGGGCGGAAACACGTGTCCTGGTCCTTGAGGTATCCAAGGTCGACATTCCACGAGTTCCTGGTTGCTTTCTCTTCCCTTTGATGACGTTTAATTGATGTGCGTGCCCCGCCCAAGGCACTAAACCTCCGCCCTATCTCGCTTTTCACCTTTCAAGTCCATTTTTGTCAGGTCGCGCGTGTTTCCGAGGGGTGGCGACCTGTTCCGAGGCCTTTGGGACGGTGAACAGGTTCCCATAGGGTCGATGGAGAGAGGGTTATTCCGCTTGTCGAGGTTAACCGTCTCTGAGGGGGACAGGCTGGTGAGGAGCAGACAGAAACGGGGAATGGACGTGGCCAATCCACCTACCCTGCACACCTGGTTCTGTTGTGGGGGGTGGGGGGGGGGCGAAACCCACGCAAACACGGGGAGAATGTGCAAACCCGCCAGAGCCGGGATCGAACCTGGGATCTCGGCGCCGTGAGGCAGTAGTGCTAACCAATGTGACGTCATTCACAACACAGATGAAGGCCATTTTACCCATACATCCGGCGCTCCCCCTCTCTTTCGCTTGTTCTCTCCTTCACTTGCGCTCTCTCTATCGCACTCTCTTTCGCACTCTCTCTCTTTCGCACTCTCTCTCTTTCGCACTCTCTCTCTTTCGCACTCTCTCTCTTTCGCACTCTCTCTCTCTTTCGCACTCTCTCTCTCTTCGCACTCTCTCTCTTTCGCACTCTCTCTCTTTCGCACTCTCTCTCTTTCGCACTCTCTCTCTTTCGCACTCTCTCTCTTTCGCACTCTCTCTCTTTCGCACTCTCTCTCTTTCGCACTCTCTCTCTTTCGCACTCTCTCTCTTTCGCACGCTCTCTCTTTCGCACTCTCTCTCTTTCGCACTCTCTCTCTTTCGCTCGCTCTCTCTTTCGCTCTCTCTCTCTTTCGCTCGCTCTCTCTTTCGCTCGCTCTCTCTTTCGCTCGCTCTCTCTTTCGCTCGCTCTCTCTTTCGCGCTCTCTCTCTCTCTTTCGTGCTCTCTCTCTCTCTTTCGTGCTCTCTCTCTCTCTCTTTCGTGCTCTCTCTCTCTCTCTTTCGTGCTCTCTCTCTCTCTCTCTTTCGTGCTCTCTCTCTCTCTCTCTTTCGTTTCGTGCTCTCTCTCTCTCTCTCTCTC
>NC_052151.1:224026614-224063335 GCF_902713615.1 Scyliorhinus canicula
GCTGACTCTCACTGGGGTACGGGTCCCACACACGCTGACTCTCACTGGGGTACGGGTCCCCCACACACTGACTCTCACTGGGGTACGGGTCCCACACACAATGACTCTCACTGGGGTACGGGTCCCACACACAATGACTCTCACTGGGGTACGGGTCCCACACACAATGACTCTCACTGGGGTACGGGTCCCACACACACTGACTCTCACTGGGGTACGGGTCCCACACACGCTGACTCTCACTGGGGTCCCACACACACTGACTCTCACTGGGGTACGGGTCCCACACACACTGACTCTCACTGGGGTCCCACACACACTGACTCTCACTGGGGTACGGGTCCCACACACACTGACTCTCTCTGGGGTCCCACACACACTAACTCTCACTGGGGTACGGGTCCCACACACACTGACTCTCTCTGGGGTCCCACACACACTGACTCTCACTGGGGTACGGGTCCCACACACACTGACTCTCACTGGGGTTCCCACACACACTGACTCTCACTGGGGTCCCACACACACTGACTCTCACTGGGGTCCCACACACACTGACTCTCTCTGGGGTCCCACACACACTGACTCTCTCTGGGGTCCCACACACACTGACTCTCTCTGGGGTCCCACACACACTGACTCTCACTGGGGTCCCACACACACTGACTCTCACTGGGGTCCCACACACACTGACTCTCTCTGGGGTCCCACACACGCTGACTCTCTCTGGTTAGGTGTCTGACACACATACAAACTAAGATCTGGATAGGAAAGTTTTGCGTCTCTTCCAACCACAATATTCTGACAAATACTTTTGAGATGAGCGGGAGGGATGTGACTCTGAAAGGGATTTGCAGTCCAGTACTTCAGAATTTTCAAATCAAGGGAAAAATTCTGCAACAGCTGAGTGAATGCCAGAACTGAGCGACTGTTTGTCTGGACAGTGGGAATGAATGGGAAGGGGTTTGGGTCCATTGAGATTGTGCACAGTGGGAGTGAACGGGAAGGGGTTTGGGTCCATTGGGATTGTGGACAGTGGGAGTGAACGGGAAGGGGTTTGGGTCCATTGGGATTGTGGACAGTGGGAGCGAATGGGAAGGGGTTTGGGTCCATTGGGATTGTGCACAGTGGGAGTGAACGGGAAGGGGTTTGGGTCCATTGTGATTGTGCACAGTGGGAGTGAACGGGAAGGGGTTTGGGTCCATTGGGATTGTGGACAGTGGGAGTGAACGGGAAGGGGTTTGGGTCCATTGGGATTGTGGACAGTGGGAGTGAACGGGAAGGGGTTTGGGTCCATTGGGATGGTGTACAGTGGGAGTGAACGGGAAGGGGTTTGGGTCCATTGGGATTGTGCACAGTGGGAGTGAACGGGAAGGGGTTGGGTCCATTGTGATTGTGCACAGTGGGAGTGAACGGGAAGGGGTTTGGGTCCATTGGGATTGTGCACAGTGGGAATGAACGGGAAGGGGTTTGGGTCCATTGGGATTGTGCACAGTGGGAGTGAACGGGAAGGGGTTTGGGTCCATTGGGATTGTGCACAGTGGGAGTGAACAGGAAGGGGTTTGGGTCCATTGGGATTGTGGACAGTGGGAATGAAGGGAAGGGGTTTGGGTCCATCGGGATTGTGTACAGTGGGAGTGAACGGGAAGGGGTTTGGGTCCATTGGGATTGTGTACAGTGGGGAGTGAACGGGAAGGGGTTTGGGTCCATTGGGATTGTGGACAGTGGGAGTGAACGGGAAGGGGTTTGGGTCCATTGGGATTGTGGACAGTGGGAGTGAACGGGAAGGGGTTTGGGTCCATTGGGATTGTGCACAGTGGGAGTGAATGGGAAGGGGTTTGGGTCCATTGGGATTGTGGACAGTGGGAATGAAGGGGAAGGGGTTTGGGTCCATTGGGATTGTGCACAGTGGGAGTGAACGGGAAGGGGTTTGGGTCCATTGGGATTGTGGACAGTGGGAGTGAACGGGAAGGGGTTTGGGTCCATTGGGATGGTGTACAGTGGGAGTGAACGGGAAGGGGTTTGGGTCCATTGGGATTGTGCACAGTGGGAGTGAACGGGAAGGGGTTGGGTCCATTGTGATTGTGCACAGTGGGAGTGAACGGGAAGGGGTTTGGGTCCATTGGGATTGTGCACAGTGGGAGTGAACGGGAAGGGGTTTGGGTCCATTGGGATGGTGTACAGTGGGAGTGAACGGGAAGGGGTTTGGGTCCATTGGGATTGTGCACAGTGGGAGTGAACGGGAAGGGGTTGGGTCCATTGTGATTGTGCACAGTGGGAGTGAACGGGAAGGGGTTTGGGTCCATTGGGATTGTGCACAGTGGGAGTGAACGGGAAGGGGTTTGGGTCCATTGGGATGGTGTACAGTGGGAGTGAACGGGAAGGGGTTTGAGTCCATTGGGATTGTGCACAGTGGGAATGAACGGGAAGGGGTTTGGGTCCATTGGGATTGTGTACAGTGGGAGTGAACGGGAAGGGGTTTGGGTCCATTGGGATTGTGCACAGTGGGAGTGAACGGGAAGGGGTTTGGGTCCATTGGGATTGTGTACAGTGGGAGTGAATGGGAAGGGGTTTGGGTCCATTGGGATTGTGGACAGTGGGAATGAAGGGGAAGGGGTTTGGGTCCATTGGGATTGTGTACAGTGGGAGTGAACGGGAAGGGGTTTGGGTCCATTGGGATTGTGGACAGTGGGAGTGAACGGGAAGGGGTTTGGGTCCATTGGGATGGTGTACAGTGGGAGTGAACGGGAAGGGGTTTGGGTCCATTGGGATTGTGCACAGTGGGAGTGAACGGGAAGGGGTTGGGTCCATTGTGATTGTGCACAGTGGGAGTGAACGGGAAGGGGTTTGGGTCCATTGGGATTGTGCACAGTGGGAGTGAACGGGAAGGGGTTTGGGTCCATTGGGATGGTGTACAGTGGGAGTGAACGGGAAGGGGTTTGGGTCCATTGGGATTGTGCACAGTGGGAGTGAACGGGAAGGGGTTTGGGTCCATTGGGATTGTGCACAGTGGGAGTGAACGGGAAGGGGTTTGGGTCCATTGTGATTGTGCACAGTGGGAATGAACGGGAAGGGGTTTGGGTCCATTGGGATTGTGCACAGTGGGAATGAACGGGAAGGGGTTTGGGTCCATTGGGATTGTGCACAGTGGGAATGAACGGGAAGGGGTTTGGGTCCATTGGGATTGTGTACAGTGGGAGTGAACGGGAAGGGGTTTGGGTCCATTGGGATTGTGCACAGTGGGAGTGAACGGGAAGGGGTTTGGGTCCATTGGGATTGTGTACAGTGGGAGTGAACGGGAAGGGGTTTGGGTCCATTGGGATTGTGGACAGTGGGAGTGAACGGGAAGGGGTTTGGGTCCATTGGGATTGTGCACAGTGGGAGTGAATGGGAAGGGGTTTGGGTCCATTGGGATTGTGCACAGTGGGAGTGAACTGGAAGGGGTTGGGTCCATTGTGATTGTGCACAGTGGGACTGAATGGGAAGGGGTTTGGGTCCATTGGGATTGTGAGTGGGAGTGAACGGGAAGGGGTTTGGGTCCATTGGGATTGTGCACAGTGGGAGTGAACTGGAAGGGGTTGGGTCCATTGTGATTGTGCACAGTGGGACTGAATGGGAAGGGGTTTGGGTCCATTGGGATTGTGCACAGTGGGAGTGAATGGGAAGGGGTTTGGGTCCATTGGGATTAACAAATGTGTCACATTGCTAAAAGAATCATGGGAATTCTCCATTGCTTCTCCGTGTGCGCGTGGGTCTCAACCCCACACCCCAAAACGATGTGCAGGGTCGGAGAGTTGGCCACTCTAAATTGACCCTCAATTGGAAGAGAAAGAACTTGGCACTCTGAATTATGAAAAAAAAAGATTGCTTCATTGTTGAAACTCCACAGCAGTGCCAAATTCCACAGCCAGGATTCAAATTTGGTTCAACGTTCCGTTGACTGTCTATCCAAGGAATGGGAAGTTTCTTCCATGTTCCCTCCCCTCCCCCACCTCCATAATCCAGAGCTTCATCCAGAACACTATTGACACGCTGCCAATGCAAACATTGTTGATTCATTCCACAGAGCAGAGGTTAGAACATGCACGTCTCAATCCTGCATTCTTCTAGCCAGCTTACTATTAAAGGAGTGTTCCTTCACACCCGGGCTTTCACACACACTGAAATCACTATTAAAGGAGTGTTCCTTCACACCCGAGCTCACACACACTGAAATCACTATTAAAGGAGTGTTCCTTCACACCCGGGCTCTCACACACACTGAAATCACTATTAAAGGGGTGTTCCTTCACACCCGGCTCACACACACTGAAATCACTATTAAAGGGGTGTTCCTTCACACCCGGACTCACACACACACTGAAATCACTATTAAAGGGGTGTTCCTTCACACCCGGGCTCACACACACTGAAATCACTATTAAAGGAGTGTTCCTTCACACCCGGGCTCACACACACTGAAATCACTATTAAAGGGGTGTTCCTTCACACCCAGGCTCTCTCACACTGAAATCACTATTAAAGGAGTGTTCCTTCCCACCCGGGCTCACACACACTGAAATCACTATTAAAGGAGTGTTCCTTCACACCCGGGCTCTCACACACACTGAAATCACTATTAAAGGAGTGTTCCTTCACACCCGGGCTCTCTCACACACTGAAATCACTATTAATGGAGTGTTCCTTCACACGCGGGCTCTCACACACACTGAAATCACTATTAAAGGAGTGTTCCTTCACACCCGGGCTCACACACTGAAATCACTATTAAAGGGGTGTTCCTTCACACCCGGGCTCTCTCACACTGAAATCACTATTAAAGGAGTGTTCCTTCACACCCGGGCTCACACACTGAAATCACTATTAAAGGAGTGTTCCTTCACACCCGGGCTCACACACACACTGAAATCACTATTAAAGGAGTGTTCCTTCACACCCGGGCTCTCACGCACTGAAATCACTATTAAAGGAGTGTTCCTTCACACCCGGGCTCACACACTGAAATCACTATTAAAGGAGTGTTCCTTCACACCCGGGCTCTCACACACACTGAAATTACTATTAAAGGGGTGTACCTTCACACCCGGGCTCTCACACACTGAAATCACTATTAAAGGGGTGTTCCTTCACACCCGGGCTCACACACACTGAAATTACTATTAAAGGAGTGTTCCTTCACACCCGGGCTCACACGCACACTGAAACCACTATTAAAGGGGTGTTCCTTCACACCCGGGCTCACACACACTGAAATCACTATTAAAGGAGTGTTCCTTCACACCCTGGCTTACACACACACTGAAATCACTATTAAAGGGGTGTTCCTTCACACCCGGGCTCTCACACACACTGAAATCACTATTAAAGGAGTGTTCCTTCATACCCGGGCTCACACACTGAAATCACTATTAAAGGAGTGTTCCTTCACACCCGGGCTCACACACTGAAATCACTATTAAAGGAGTGTTCCTTTACACCCAGGCTCACACACACTGAAATCACTATTAAAGGAGTGTTCCTTCACACCCAGGCTCTCACACACTGAAATCACTATTAAAGGAGTGTTCCTTCACACCCGGGCTCACACACTGAAATCACTATTAAAGGGGTGTTCCTTTACACCCGGGCTCACACACACACTGAAATCACTATTAAAGGAGTGTTCCTTCACACCCGGGCTCACACACACTGAACTCACTATTAAAGGAGTGTTCCTTCACACCCGGACTCACACACACACACTGAAATCACTATTAAAGGAGTGTTCCTTCACACCCGGGCTCACACACACACTGAAATCACTATTAAAGGAGTGTTCCTTCACACCCGGGCTCACACACACTGAAATCACTATTAAAGGGGTGTTCCTTCACGCCCGGGTTCACACACACACACTGAAATCACTATTAAAGGGGTGTTCCTTCACACCCGGGCTCACACACACTGAAATCACTATTAAAGGGGTGTTCCTTCATACCCGGGCTGACACACACTGAAATCACTATTTTTTTTTTTTTTTTTAAATTTAGATTAGCCAATTATTTTTTCCAATTAAGGGGCAATTTAGCATGGCCAATCCACCTACTCTGCACATTTTTGGGTTGTGGGGGCGAATCCCACGCAGACACGGGGAGAACGTGCAAACTCCACACGGACAGTGACCCAGAGCCGGGATCGAACCTGGGACCTCAGCGCCGTGAGGCGGTTGTGCTAACCACTAGGCCACCGTGCTGCCCCTGAAATCACTATTAAAGGGGTGTTCCTTCACACCCGGGCTCTCACACTGAAATCACTATTAAAGGGGTGTTCCTTCACACCCTGGCTCACACACACACTGAAATCACTATTAAAGGAGTGTTCCTTCACACCCGGGCTCACACACACTGAAATCACTATTAAAGGAGTGTTCCTTCACACCCGGGCTCTCACACACTGAAATCACTATTAAAGGAGTGTTCCTTCACACCCGGACTCACACACTGAAATCACTATTAAAGGGGTGTTCCTTCACACCCGGGCTCTCACACACTGAAATCACTATTAAAGGAGTGTTCCTTCACACCCGGGCTCACACACTGAAATCACTATTAAAGGAGTGTTCCTTCACACCCGGGCTCTCACACACACTGAAATCACTAATAAAGGAGTGTTCCTTCACACCCAGTCTCACACACTGAAATCACTATTAAAGGAGTGTTCCTTCACACCCGAGCTCACACACACTGAAATCACTATTAAAGGGGTGTTCCTTCACACCCGGGCTCACACACACACTGAAATCACTATTAAAGGAGTGTTCCTTCACACCCGGACTCACACACTGAAATCACTATTAAAGGAGTGTTCCTTCACACCCGGACTCTCACACACTGAAATCACTATTAAAGGGATGTTCCTTCACACTCGGGCTCACACACACTGAAATCACTATTAAAGGAGTGTTCCTTCACACCCAGGCTCTCTCACACTGAAATCACTATTAATGGGGTGTTCCTTCACACCCGGGCTCACACACACTGAAATCACTATTAAAGGGGTGTTCCACACCCAGGCTCTCTCACACTGAAATCACTATTAAAGGAGTGTTCCTTCACACCCTGGCTCACACACACTGAAACCACTATTAAAGGGGTGTTCCTTCACACCCGGGCTCACACACACTGAAATCACTATTAAAGGAGTGTTCCTTCACACCCGGGCTCACACACACTGAAATCACTATTAAAGGAGTGTTCCTTCACACCCGGGCTCACACACACTGAAATCACTATTAAAGGAGTGTTCCTTCACACCCAGGCTCTCTCACACTGAAATCACTATTAAAGGAGTGTTCCTTCACACCCTGGCTCACACACACTGAAATCACTATTAAAGGGGTGTTCCTTCACACCCGGGCTCACACACACTGAAATCACTATTAAAGGAGTGTTCCTTCACACCCGGGCTCACACACACTGAAATCACTATTAAAGGAGTGTTCCTTCATACCCGGGCTCACACACTGAAATCACTATTAAAGGAGTGTTCCTTCACACCCGGGCTCACACACTGAAATCACTATTAAAGGAGTGTTCCTTTACACCCAGGCTCACACACACTGAAATCACTATTAAAGGAGTGTTCCTTCACACCCAGGCTCTCACACACTGAAATCACTATTAAAGGAGTGTTCCTTCACACCCGGGCTCACACACTGAAATCACTATTAAAGGGGTGTTCCTTTACACCCGGGCTCACACACACACTGAAATCACTATTAAAGGAGTGTTCCTTCACACCCGGGCTCACACACACTGAACTCACTATTAAAGGAGTGTTCCTTCACACCCGGACTCACACACACACACTGAAATCACTATTAAAGGAGTGTTCCTTCACACCCGGGCTCACACACACACTGAAATCACTATTAAAGGAGTGTTCCTTCACACCCGGGCTCACACACACTGAAATCACTATTAAAGGGGTGTTCCTTCACGCCCGGGTTCACACACACACACTGAAATCACTATTAAAGGGGTGTTCCTTCATACCCGGGCTGACACACACTGAAATCACTATTTTTTTTTTTTTTAAATTTAGATTAGCCAATTATTTTTTCCAATTAAGGGGCAATTTAGCATGGCCAATCCACCTACTCTGCACATTTTTGGGTTGTGGGGGCGAAACCCACGCAGACACGGGGAGAACGTGCAAACTCCACACGGACAGTGACCCAGAGCCGGGATCGAACCTGGGACCTCAGCGCCGTGAGGCGGTTGTGCTAACCACTAGGCCACCGTGCTGCCCCTGAAATCACTATTAAAGGGGTGTTCCTTCACACCCGGGCTCTCACACTGAAATCACTATTAAAGGGGTGTTCCTTCACACCCGGGCTCACACACACACTGAAATCACTATTAAAGGAGTGTTCCTTCACACCCGGGCTCACACACACTGAAATCACTATTAAAGGAGTGTTCCTTCACACCCGGGCTCTCACACACTGAAATCACTATTAAAGGAGTGTTCCTTCACACCCGGACTCACACACTGAAATCACTATTAAAGGGGTGTTCCTTCACACCCGGGCTCTCACACACTGAAATCACTATTAAAGGAGTGTTCCTTCACACCCGGGCTCACACACTGAAATCACTATTAAAGGAGTGTTCCTTCACACCCGGGCTCTCACACACACTGAAATCACTATTAAAGGAGTGTTCCTTCACACCCAGGCTCACACACTGAAATCACTATTAAAGGAGTGTTCCTTCACACCCGAGCTCACACACACTGAAATCACTATTAAAGGGGTGTTCCTTCACACCCGGGCTCACACACACACTGAAATCACTATTAAAGGAGTGTTCCTTCACACCCGGACTCACACACTGAAATCACTATTAAAGGAGTGTTCCTTCACACCCGGACTCTCACACACTGAAATCACTATTAAAGGGATGTTCCTTCACACTCGGGCTCACACACACTGAAATCACTATTAAAGGAGTGTTCCTTCACACCCAGGCTCTCTCACACTGAAATCACTATTAATGGGGTGTTCCTTCACACCCGGGCTCACACACACTGAAATCACTATTAAAGGGGTGTTCCACACCCAGGCTCTCTCACACTGAAATCACTATTAAAGGAGTGTTCCTTCACACCCTGGCTCACACACACTGAAACCACTATTAAAGGGGTGTTCCTTCACACCCGGGCTCACACACACTGAAATCACTATTAAAGGAGTGTTCCTTCACACCCGGGCTCACACACACTGAAATCACTATTAAAGGAGTGTTCCTTCACACCCGGGCTCACACACACTGAAATCACTATTAAAGGAGTGTTCCTTCACACCCAGGCTCTCTCACACTGAAATCACTATTAAAGGAGTGTTCCTTCACACCCTGGCTCACACACACTGAAATCACTATTAAAGGGGTGTTCCTTCACACCCGGGCTCACACACACTGAAATCACTATTAAAGGAGTGTTCCTTCACACCCGGGCTCACACACACTGAAATCACTATTAAAGGAGTGTTCCTTCACACCCGGGCTCTCACACACTGAAATCACTATTAAAGGAGTGTTCCTTCACACCCGGGCTCACACACTGAAATCACTATTAAAGGAGTGTTCCTTCACACCCGGGCTCACACACACTGAAATCACTATTAAAGGGGTGTTCCTTCACACCCGGGCTCACATACACTGAAATCACTATTAAAGGGGTGTTCCTTCACACCCGGGCTCTCACACACACACTGAAATCACTATTAAAGGAGTGTTCCTTCACACCCGGGCTCTCACACTGAAATCACTATTAAAGGAGTGTTCCTTCACACCCGGGCTCACACACACACTGAAATCACTATTAAAGGAGTGTTCCTTCACACCCGGGCTCTCACACTGAAATCACTATTAAAGGAGTGTTCCTTCACACCCGGGCTCTCACACTGAAATCACTATTAAAGGAGTGTTCCTTCACACCCGGGCTCACACACACACTGAAATCACTATTAAAGGAGTGTTCCTTCACACCCAGGCTCACACACACTGAAATCACTATTAAAGGAGTGTTCCTTCACACCCGGGCTCACACACACACTGAAATCACTATTAAAGGAGTGTTCCTTCACACCCAGGCTCACACACCCTGTTTTTAAAAACAGCAGGAGTTTTTAAAAAGCTGCTTTGCTGACTTGAAGGCGGAGATGTTGGCCCCAATGAAGGCGTCGATTGAAAGGTTGGTGGAGACCCAGGAGATGCAGGGGACGGACATCAAGGAGGTGCAGCAGAAGGCCTCTGACAACGAGGACGAGATTCTGGGCCTGGCTGCCACGAGGTTCTGCACACAGAAAAAGGCAGGCCAAGCTGGAGGACCTGCAGAATAGGCCGAGGAGGCAGAAGCTGCGGATTCTGGGGCTTCCTGAAGGTGTGGAGGGGTCCCGAGGCCCCTGGAGCTGGATGGAGCGCACAGAGTCATGGAGGGCGAACGAACAGCCGAGGGCGATGGTGGTGAGGTTTCACCGACGGGGAGTGTGTCCTGCGATGGGCGAAGAAGGAGCGGAGCAGCAGGTGGGAGAGCACCGAGATCCGTATCGATCAGGGCTGGAGTGCAGAGCTGGCCGAGAAGCGGGCGGGAGTGAAGCGGGTCGAGGCGGTCCGCCATGGGAAGGGGGGTGAAGTTCGGGCTGTTGCAGCCGGCAAGGCTGTGGGTCACATACCAGGACCAACTCCACCATTTTGATTTGCCGGATGAGGCGTGGACTTTCATCCAAAACGAGAAGCTGGACTTGAATGAATGGTTTGCAGTTTGATATGTGGGATGGTGGTGAGGGAGAGGATGTTTGTTTGGGTGGGGTTTTCCCCCGCGTCTTCTTGGGACTGGGTGGGTCTGGGGCCCTCGGGGGGGGGGGGGGGGGGGGGGGTTGTAGTTGAAAGGAACTGCCCCACAGGGGGGTGGGGTCGGCCCAGGCAGGGAGCGGGGCTTTGCGATATGGCGGGGGCGGTACTGTGTCCGATGTCTGCGTTGGTTTATATTGGGGGGGGGGGGGCTTTCACTACCCCACTTTGGTGTGGGGAGGGCTGGTGATCTGGATGGGAATTCCAATTGGGGAATCAGAGGCGGGAGCGGCCGGGATCAGCATGAGTCAGCTGACTTACGTGAGTGCAATGAGGGGGGGGGGGGGGGGGGGGGAGGGGGATTAAGCAGTTGTTTGGCCGGGGTTGGGGAGAGGGGGGAAACTGGGTTGCTGATGTGCTGATCGAGGGGGAGTTGACGGTAAGAGGGAGAGTCGGGGCGGGGAGCCTCCGCCTGGGGGGGCTGGAGAGTGCGGGAGGCGCGGGCGCGTGGCCGGCCTGGTGGGGGGGGGGGGGGGGGGGGGGCGATGCAGCTGATCACGTGGAACGGGAGAGGCCTGAATGGGCCGGTCAAGAGGGCCCGGGTGTTTTCGCACTGAAGGGGGCTGAAGGCAGACGTGGCCATGCTGCAGGAAACACAGCTGAAGGTCGCGGATCAAACCGGGCTGAGGAAGGGATGGGTGGGACAGGGTTTTCATTCTGGGCTGGATGCGAAACACAGGGGGGGGGGGGGTCGCAATCCTGGTGAGTAAGCGGGTGGCATTTGAGGCGGGGGGGGGGGTATTGAGGCGGATAAAGGGGGCCGGTATGTGATGGTGAGCAGTAAGCTGCAGGGGGCCCGGGTGGTGTTGGTGAATGGTAAGCTGCAGGGGGCCCGGGTGGTGTTGGTGAATGGTAAGCTGCAGGGGGCCCGGGTGGTGTTGGTGAATGGTAAGCTGCAGGGGGCCCGGGTGGTGTTGGTGAATGGTAAGCTGCAGGGGGCCCGGGTGGTGTTGGTGAATGGTAAGCTGCAGGGGGCCCGGGTGGTGTTGGTGAATGGTAAGCTGCAGGGGGCCCGGGTGGTGTTGGTGAATGTCTATCCCCCAAACTGGGACGATGCAGGGTTCGTGAAGCGGATGTTGAGTTGGATCCCGGATCTAGAGGCAGGTAGTTTGATAATGGGGGGGGGGGGAGACTTCAATACGGTGCTGGATCCAGCACTGGATCGGTCTAGATCGAGGTCGGGTAAGAGGCCGTCAACGGCTAAGGGCCTGAGGGGGTTTATGGACCAGATGGGGGGGGGGGAGTGGATCCGTGGAGATTTGCCAGGCCAAGGGCGAGGAAGTTTTCCTCCTCCCCCCCCCCCCCCCCCCCACGTACACCAGGCTTACACGCGGATAGACTTTTCCATGGTAAGCAGGGCGCTAATCCAGCGAGTGGAGGGGGCGGAGTATTCGGCCATTGCGATCTCGGACCATGCCCCGCACTGGGTGGACCTGGAGATGGGGGAGGAGAGAATGGACGTGGGACTACTGGCGGACGAGGAGGTCTGTGGGCGGGTCTGGGGATATGTGGAGGCCAATGATAATGGGGAGGTGTCGGTGAGTGTGGTCAGGGGGGAGTTAATCTCAATCAGGGCCCACAGGGAGAAGGGGGAGAGGATGGAGAGATTGGTGGGGGAGATACTGAGGGTGGATGGGAGATAGGCGGAATCCCCTGAGGAGGGGTTGCTAAAGGAGCGCCGGAGCCTCCAGACGGAGTTTGACTTGCTAACCACGGGGAAGGCTGAGGCCCAGTTGAGGAAGGGAGCAGTGTCTGAGTATGGGGAGAAGGCAAGTCGGATGTTGGCACATCAGCTGCGGAAGAGGGAGGCGGCTAGGGAGATTGGGGGAATTAGGGATAGGAGGGGGGGACACGGTGCTGAGTCCAGCTAAAATAAACAAGGTCTTTAAGGACTTTTTATGGTGAATTATACGAGTCAGAATCCCCGGAGGGGGGAGGGGGGAGGGCATGCGACAGTTCCTGGAACAACTTAGGTTCCCAAAGGTGGAGGAGGGCTTGGGGGCTCCGATTGAGATGGAGGAGTTGGCTAAGGGGTTGGGGAGTATGCAGGCGGGCAAGGCCCCTGGGCCGGATGGATTCCCCGTTGAGTTCTCGGAGCTGTTGGGCCCGCTGTTGCTGAGAAGCTTTAACGAGGCTCAGGAAAAGGGAATCCTTCCCCCGACGATGTCGCAGGCTTTGATCTCGCTTATCCTCAAGCGTGATAATGCGGCTCCTATAGGCCGATTTCGCTTCTCAATGTGGATGCCAAGCTGTTGGCCAAGATCCTGGCCACTAGGATTGAGGATTGTGTCCCGGGAGTGATTCATGAGGCTCAGACGGGGTTTGCGAAGGGCAGGCAGCTGGATGTGAATGTGCGGAGGCTCCTGAATGTGATCATGATACCCTCGGAGGGAGGGGACGCAGAAGTGGTGGCGGCAATGGACGCGGAGAAGGCCTTTGATCGGGTGGAGTGGGAGTACCTGTGGGAGGTGATAGGCAGGTTTGGGAAGGAATCCATAGGATGGGTCAAGTTGATGTACCAGGCCCCCGGTAGCGAGTGTTTCGACGAACCGGCTGCGGTCAGAATATTTCAGGTTATATCGTGGAACGAGACAGGGGTGTCCCCTGCCCCCCCCCCCCCCCCCCCACCCCCCCTGCTGTTTGCCCTGGCGATTGAGCCGTTGGCCATGGTGCTGAGGGAGTCCAGAAGCTGGAGGGGGCTGGGTCCGGGGGTGGTGGGGGTGGAAGACCGCGTTTCGCTGGATGCGGATGACCTGCTCCTGTACATCGCAGATCCGGTGGAGGGGATGGGGGAGGTTATGCAGATTCTGAGGGATTTTGGAAACTTCTCGGGATACAAGCTAAATGTGGGGAAGGGCGAGCTTTTTGTGGTGCATGCGAGGGGCCAGGAAAAGGGATCAGGGGGAGCTACCGCCCAAGATGGTGGACATCAGCTTTCGGTAGTTGGGTATCCAGGTGGCCAAGAGTTGGGGGGTCTTGCACAAGCTCAATCTAGCGCGGCTGGTGGATCAGATGGAGGAGGACTTTGGGAGGTGGGACGTGTTGCCACTCTCCCTGGCGGGTAGGGTGCAGCCCGTAAAGATGACGGTCCTCCCGAGGTTCCTGTTCGCCTTCCAGTGCCTTCCCATCCTCATCCCCAAGTCCTTCTGTAAGTGGGGAAACGGGAGTATTACGGGATCTGTGTGGGCAAATAAGACCCCGCGGGTTAAGAGACTGTTTCTGGAGCGCAGTCGTGAGGGGTTGGCGCTGCCGAACCTGTGCAGCTATGACTGGGCAGCAAATGTGTCTGATTCGGATGTGGGTAATGGAGGGAGAGGGGGGGGGGGCGGCGTGGAAACGGTTAGAAGCGGCGTCCTGTATAGACACTAGCTTGGGGGGCACTGGTGGGGGGTGGGGGGGGGGTGGTAACGGTTAGAAGCGGCGTCCTGTATAGACACTAGCTTGGGGGGCACTGGTGGGGGGGGGGGGGTGTAACGGTTAGAAGCGTCGTCCTGTATAGACACTAGCTTGGGGGGCACTGGTGGGGGGGGAACGGTTAGAAGCGTCGTCCTGTATAGACACTAGCTTGGGGGGCACTGGTGGGGGGGGGGGAGGGGGGGCGGTGTGGTAACGGTTAGAAGCGGCGTGCTGTATAGACACTAGCTTGGGGGGCACTGGTGGGGGGGGGGAACGGTTAGAAGCGGCGTCCTGTATAGACACTAGCTTGGGGGCACTGGTGGGGGGGGGGGGGGGAACGGTTAGAAGCGGCGTCCTGTATAGACACTAGCTTGGGGGGCACTGGTGTGGGGGTAACGGTTAGAAGCGGCGTCCTGTATAGACACTAGCTTGGGGGGCACTGGTGGGGGGGGGGGGGGGGAACGGTTAGAAGCGGCGTCCTGTATAGACACTAGCTTGGGGGCACTGGTGACGGCGTTGCCGCTTCCGCCGACGTGGCATACCAGGAGCCCGGTGGTGGCGGCGACACTGAGGGTCTGGGGGCAGTGGAGACGAAATGGCGGGCGGCGGGGCGGGGGGGGGGGGGGGGGGGTAGGGGCCTCAGTCTGGACCCCGGTACGGAACGACCACAGGTTAGGTTCCAGGTAGGATAGATGGTGGGTTCCTAAGCTGGCATAGGGCGGGAATCAAAAGGATGGGAGACTTGTTTATCGATGGGCCCTTTGCCAGTCTGAGGGCGCTGGGGGGGAAATTTGGGCTACCCCCCGGGGAATACCTTTCGGTACATGCAGGTTCGGGCGTTCGTGTAAAAGCAGGTGGGGGAATTCCCGCGGCTGCTGGCCCGGAGGGTACAGGACAGGGTGGTCTCCGGCGTGTGGGTTGGGGATGGCAAGGTATCGGAAATATACCAGGGAGCTGCAGGAGGCGGAGGAGGTCTCGGTGGAAGAGCTGAAGGGCAAGCGGGGGGAGGAGCTGGATAAGGGCCTGTGGGCTGACGCCCTGGGCAGGGTCAATTCCTCCTCATCTTGCGCCAGGCTCAGCCTGATTCAGTTTAAGGTGGTGCATATGACGGGGGCGAGAATGAGTAAATTCTTTGGGGTGGAGGACAGGTGTGTGAGGTGCTCAGGGAGCCCAGCAAACCATGTCCATATGTTCTGGGCTCTTAGGGAATTTTGCAAAGGCTTTGCCAAGGCGATGTCCAAGGTCTTGGCTACTCGGGGTAAACCGAGCTGGGGGACAGCGATATTCGGGGTATCGGATGATCCGGGAGCGCAGGAGTCGAAAGAGGCCGGAGTTCTGGCCTTTGCCTCCTTGGTAGCCCGGAGACGGCTCTTGTTAATGTGGAGGGACGTGAATCCCCCAAGCGTGGAGGCTTGGATCAGTGACATGGCGAGGTTTCTCAGGCTGGAGAAGATAGTTTGCCTTGCGAGGGTCTGTGCAGGGGTTCTCCAGGCGGTGGCAACCGTTCCTTGACTTCCTCGCGGAACGTTAGTTGGAGGTCGACAGCAGCAGTAGCAACCTGGGGGGGGGGGGGGGGGTTTATGTTATTTGTTAGGGGCGGATGCTCCCATTTTGTTTTGTTAATTTTTAGCTGGATAGAGGGTTCAGTGGTTCTTGTCGATATATTGCTTTGCATGCATTTCTTTTTTGTCGTGTTTTGTAAAAATGATTGAAAAATTTGGAATAGAGATATTTAAAAAAAAAAGAAATGGAGAGAGGACGTGGGGAACGCTGACAGTCAGGGACATCTACATCGGAAACAGACTAGCGAAGGAACTGACAGGAGCCAAACACCAACGGGACGAGACCTGAGGCACCTACAAATAACGCACGTCCTCCGCAAAGAGGCAGTAAGGTGCCCTGGAGACCACACAATTAGAGGACCCGATGAATACGGAGAGTCACGAAGGGGGGAAATTGTGGGAAAATGTGTGGACAGTTATTGGACAGAGCCCCGACTAGACAGAAAGGGGAGGACAAACGGAGGGTACAGGGAGGGTGGGGACTCTGGAGCGAAGCATTGAGCACGGCCAACTCCAGCTCCTCATGCCAGCTCAAAGTGATGCACAGAGCACCTGACCAGAATCCGAATGAGCAGGTTCTTCACGGAGGTGGAGGATAAACGTGAGCGGTGACAGAGGGGCCCGGCCAACCACACCCACATGTTTTGGGCTTGCCCCAAGCTTGCTGGGTCCTGGACAGCCTTCTCCGAGGCAATGTCCGGGGTTCGAAGGGTGAAGCCATGCCCAATAGTGGCAATCCGGGGAATGGGAGCAGCCAGAGTTACGCAGGGGGAAGGGGGCCGACGCCCTCGCTTCCCGAATGGCACGCCGGAGAATCCGGCTCGGCTGGCGATCGGCAGCACCGCCCCACGGCTGCAGACTGGCTCGCTGACCTCGCGGGATCTCTCCACCTGCAGAAGGTCAAGTGCGGTATCCGTGGGGTCGGAGGCAGGTTGCCTCGAAGCCTCTTCCCGAACCTGTTTGAAACCAAGAATAACCGGAGAGGAAGGAAACGAAAAACGAGAAGACTGATCGGAACACACCACCCAGAGGGAGGGGGGGGGAGGAGGTGAAGGGGGAACATGAGGGAGGTGAAACAGGACGCCACAAACGGAGGGGGAGCCGGAAGACTTCTCCCCCCTCAACTCACAAAGCAGACACTACGGACAACAAAGGAAAGAAGAGGTGAGCGGAAGCGAGGGGGCGGGCAAAACCCCTGAGCGAACAGGGAGGATATCAAGTGGGGGCGAGGTGGGTGGGGCGGGGGAGGAAGAGAAGATAGCGCACAGACGGTGACAGAATGTAACCACAAATAAAATAATCTCATGTACTTGTGAGGGGCGCAGACAGAGTGGATAGTCAGAGGCTTTGCCCCAGGGTAGAGGGGTCAGTTATTAGGGGGCACAGGTTTAAGGTGCGAGGGGCAAGGTTTAGAGGAGATGTACGAGGCAAGTGTTTTACACAGAGGGTAGTGGGTGCCTGGAACTCGCTGCCGGAGGAGGTGGTGGAAGCAGGGACGATAGTGACATTTAAGGGGCATCTTGACAAATACATGAATAGGATGGGAATAGAGGGATACGGACCCCGGAAGTGTAGATTTTAGTTTAGACGGGCAGCATGGTCGGCGCAGGCTTGGAGGGCCGAAGGGCCTGTTCCTCTGCTGTACTTTTCTTTGTTCTGTACAATATCGAACATGAAATACAATTGTATATAAATCAAAAATGCCAATAAAAATATTTTTTTTAAAAAGGAGTGTTCCTTCACACCCGGGCTCACACACACACTGAAATCACTATTAAAGGAGTGTTCCTTCACACCCGGGCTCTCTCACACACTGAAATCACTATTAAAGGAGTGTTCCTTCACACCCTGGCTCACACACACTGAAATCACTATTAAAGGGGTGTTCCTTCACACCCGGGCTCTCACACACTGAAATCACTATTAAAGGGGTGTTCCTTCACACCCGGGCTCACACACACTGAAATCACTATTAAAGGAGTGTTCCTTCACACCCGGGCTCACACACACTGAAATCACTATTAAAGGAGTGTTCCTTCACACCCGGGCTCACACACACTGAAATCACTATGAAAGGAGTGTTCCTTCACACCCTGGCTCACACACACTGAAATCACTATTAAAGGAGTGTTCCTTCACACCCAGGCTCACACACTGAAATCACTATTAAAGGGGTGTTCCTTCACACCCAGGCTCACACACTGAAATCACTATTAAAGGAGTGTTCCTTCACACCCGGGCTGACACACACTGAAATCACTATTAAAGGAGTGTTCCTTCACACCCGGGCTCACACACACTGAAATCACTATTAAAGGAGTGTTCCTTCACACCCGGGCTCTCACACTGAAATCACTATTAAAGGGGTGTTCCTTCACACCCGGGCTCACACACACACTGAAATCACTATTAAAGGGGTGTTCCTTCACACCCGGGCTCACACATACTGAAATCACTATTAAAGGGGTGTTCCTTCACACCCGGGCTCACACACACTGAAATCACTATTAAAGGAGTGTTCCTTCACACCCGGGCTCACACACACACTGAAATCACTATTAAAGGAGTGTTCCTTCACACCCGGGCTCACACACACTGAAATCACTATTAAAGGGTGTTCCTTCACACCCGGGCTCACACACACTGAAATCACTATTAAAGGAGTGTTCCTTCACACCCGGGCTCTCACACTGAAATCACTATTAAAGGGGTGTTCCTTCACACCCGGGCTCACACACACACTGAAATCACTATTAAAGGAGTGTTCCTTCACACCCGGGCTCACACACACTGAAATCACTATTAAAGGAGTGTTCCTTCACCCCCGGGCGCGCTCACACTGAAATCACTATTAAAGGAGTGTTCCTTCACACCCAGGCTCTCACACACACTGAAATCACTATTAAAGGGGTGTTCCTTCACACCCAGGCTCACACACACTGAAATCACTATTAAAGGAGTGTTCCTTCACACCCGGGCTCACACACACTCAAATCACTATTAAAGGGGTGTTCCTTCACACCCGGGCTCACACACTGAAATCACTATTAAAGGGGTGTTCCTTCACACCCGGGCTCTCACACACACTGAAATCACTATTAAAGGGGTGTTCCTTCACACCCGGGCTCACACACACTGAAATCACTATTAAAGGAGTGTTCCTTCACACCCGGGTTCACACACACTGAAATCACTATTAAAGGAGTGTTCCTTCACACCCGGGCTCACACACACTGAAATCACTATTAAAGGGGTGTTCCTTCACACCCGGGCTCTCTCACACACTGAAATCACTAATAAAGGAGTGTTCCTTCTCACCCGGGCTCACACACACACTGAAATCACTATTAAAGGAGTGTTCCTTCACACCCGGGCTCACACACTGAAATCACTATTAAAGGAGTGTTCCTTCACACCCAGGCTCACACACACTGAAATCACTATTAAAGGAGTGTTCCTTCACACCCGGGCTCTCACACACTGAAATCACTATTAAAGGAGTGTTCCTTCACACCCGGGCTCACACACTGAAATCACTAATTAAAGGAGTGTTCCTTCACACCCGGGCTCACACACACACAAATCACTGTTCAGGGGCTTGAATGGACTGGTTAAGAGAACAAAGAACAAAGAAAATTACAGCACAGGAACAGGCCCTTCGGCCCTCCCAGCCTGCGCCGATCCAGATCCTTTATCTAAACCTGTCTCCTATTTTCCAAGGTCTACTTCCCTCTGTTGCCGCCCGTTCATATAACAGTCTAGATGCCTCTTAAATGATGCTATCGTGCCCACCTCTACCACCTCCGCTGGTAAAGCGTTCCAGGCACCCACCACCCTCTGTGTAAAAAACTTTCCACGCACATCTCCCTTAAACTTTCCCCCTCTCACCTTGAAATCATGACCTATTGTTACTGACACCCCCACTCTTGGGAAAAGCTTGTTGCTATCCACCCTGTCCATACCTCTCATAATTTTGTAGACCTCAATGAGTAGGTACCCCCCTCAACCTCCGTCTTTCCAACGAAAACAATCCTAATCTACTCAACCTTTCTTCATAGCTAGCACCCTCCATACCAGGCAACATCCTGGTGAACCTCCTCTGCACCCTCTCCAAAGCATCCACATCCTTCTGGTAATGTGGCGACCAGAACTGCACGCAGTATTCCAAATGTGGGCGAACCAAAGTCCTATACAACTGTAACATGACCTGCCTACTCTTGTACTCAATACCCCGTCCGATGAAGGCAAGCATGCTGTATGCCTTCTTGACCACTCTACCAACCTGCGTTGCCACCTTCAGGGTACAATGGACCTGAACTCCCAGATCTCTCTGTACATCAATTTTCCCCAGGACCCTTCCATTGACCATATAGTCCGCTCTTGAATTTGATCTTCCAAAATGCATCACCTCGCATTTGCCTCGATTGAACTCCATCTGCCATTTCTCTGCCCAACTCTCCAATCTATCTATATTTTTCTGTATTCTCTGACAGTCCTCCTCGCTATCTGCAACTCCACCCATCTTAGTATCATCTGCAAACTTGCTAATCAGACCACCTATACCTTCCTCCAGGTCATTTATGTAGATCACAAACAACAGTGGTCCGAGCACGGATCCCTGTGGAACACCACTGGTCACCTTTCTCCATTGTGAGACACTCCCTTCCACCACTACTCTCTGTCTCCTGTTGCCCAGCCAGTTCTTTATCCATCTAGCTAGTACACCCTGAACCCCATACGACTTCACTTTTCCATCAACCTGCCATGGGAAACTTTATCAAACGCCTTACTAAAGTCCATGTATATGACATCCACAGCCCTTCCCTCATCAATTAACTTTGTCACTTCCTCAAAGAATTCTATTAGGTTTGTAAGACATGACCTTCCCTATATAAAACCATGCTGCCTATCACTGATAAATCTATTTTCTTCCAGATGTGAATAGATCCTATCCCTCAGTATCTTCTCCAACAGTTTGCCTATCACTGACGTCAAGCTCACAGGTCTATAATTCCCTGGATTATCCCTGCTGCCCTTCTTAAACAAAGGGACAACATTAGCAAGAGGTCAAGCGTGATCGTGCATTCGAGTCGTTTGGAGACGGACCTGTTTTTGCCAGAGATATTTGAAGATGGTGGAGCGGACGAGGCTGCGGAAGGGTTAGGGGAGACGGCTGTTTCATTTGGGGCTGGCTATGAAGACGACGGGAGTGGTTGTGCTGGTTAATAAGAGTGTCTCCTTTGGGTTGGCGAGCGTCGTGGCTGACCCTGGGTGTAGATGTACAATTATGAGTCGGGGGGGGGGGGGGGGGGGGGATTGGAGCGTGGTGGGGGGATTGGAGGGTGGGGGGGGGGGGGGGGGCCCGTGGTGCCTTCTTTGTCCCACGTTGGGATGATGAGGGGGTTAGGTACGTTTGGGCGTGGCCGTTGTGGCGCCAAATTTAAGGTTTTTAATTTACAATAAAGTTAGTTTAAAAACTTAATTTACAGTTTTAAGCTTGCTTTTAAGTCCTTCCTTCGAATGATACTGAATCTTGCAACAATTTACTAGCCAGAAAAACGGAAAAATTTCTGTCGTCTGCGCCCAAACGGATTACAGTGTGTGACCATGCACCACACCGGGTGGACATACATGGGGAGGGGGGGGGTGGGGGAGCTCCCGGAGACCACAGTGCGGGGTGGGGGGGGGCGAGCTCCCGGAGACCACAGTGCGGGGAGGGGGGGGGGGGGGGCGAGCTCCCGGAGACCACAGTGCGGGGGGGGGAGCTCCCGGAGACCACAGTGCGGGGGGGGGAGCTCCCGGAGACCACAGTGCAGGGGGGGGGGGGGGGGCGAGCTCCCGGAGACCACAGTGCGGGGAGGGGAGGGGGGGGGGGGGGGCGAGCTCCCGGAGACCACAGTGCGGGGGGGGGAGGGGGGCGAGCTCCCGGAGACCACAGTGCGGGGAGGGGGGGGGGGGGGGGGGGGGCGAGCTCCCGGAGACCACAGTGAGGAGGGGGGGGGGGGGCGAGCTCCCGGAGACCACAGTGCAGGGGGGGGGGGGAGGGGGCGAGCTCCCGGAGACCACAGTGCGGGGAGGGGGGGGGGGGGGCGAGCTCCCGGAGACCACAGTGCGGGGAGGGGAGGGGGGCGAGCTCCCGGAGACCACAGTGCGGGGGGGGGGGGGGGGGCGAGCTCCCGGAGACCACAGTACGGGGCGGGGGGGGGGGGGCGAGCTCCCGGAGACCACAGTGCAGGGGGGGGCGAGCTCCCGGAGACCACAGTGCAGGGGGGGGGGGGAGGGGGCGAGCTCCCGGAGACCACAGTGCGGGGGGGGGGGGGCGAGCTCCCGGAGACCACAGTGCGGAGGGGGGAGGGGGGGGCGAGCTCCCGGAGACCACAGTGCGGGGGGGGGGGGGGGGGGGCGAGCTCCCGGAGACCACAGTGCGGGGGGGGGGGGGGATTAGACGTGTGGTCGCTAATGAGGTCCGTGAGAAGATGGGGTTGGCTATCCGCAGCGACGTGGAGGGAATGGATTTGTGTTCGTGTATTGGGGGGTGCTGGGCGTAAAACGGGTAATAACAGATACCCGGGAGTGAGTTACAGACTGGAATCTAATCGAGGGGTTCAGGGTGGTTTATATATAGAATAACAGATACCCGGGAGTGAGTTACAGACTGGAATCTAATCGAGGGGTTCAGGGTGGTTTATATATAGAATAACAGATACCCGGGAGTGAGTTACAGACTGGAATCTAATCGAGGGGTTCAGGATGGTTTATATATAGAATAACAGATACCCGGGAGTGAGTTACAGGCTGGAATCTAATCGAGGGGTTCAGGGTGGTTTATATATAGAATAACAGATACCCGGGAGTGAGTTACAGACTGGAATCTAATCGAGGGGTTCAGGGTGGTTTATATATAGAATAACAGATACCCGGGAGTGAGTTACAGACTGGAATCTAATCGAGGGGTTCGGGGTGGTTTATATATAGAATAACAGATACCCGGGAGTGAGTTACAGACTGGAATCTAATCGAGAGATTCGGGGTGGTTTATATATAGAATAACAGATACCTGGGAGTGAGTTACAGACTGGAATCTAATCGAGAGATTCGGGGTGGTTTATATATAGAATAACAGATACCCGGGAGTGAGTTACAGACTGGAATCTAATCGAGGGGTTCAGGGTGGTTTATATATAGAGTAACCGATACCCAGGAGTGAGTTACAGACTGGAATCTAATCGAGGGGTTCGGGGTGGTTTATATATAGAATAACAGATACCCGGGAGTGAGTTACAGACTGGAATCTAATCGAGGGGTTTGGGATGGTTTATATATAGAATAACAGATACCCGGGAGAGAGTTACAGACTGGAATCTAATCGAGGGGTTCAGGGTGGTTTATATATAGAATAACAGATACCCGGGAGTGAGTTACAGACTGGAATCTGATCGAGGGGTTCAGGGTGGTTTATATATAGAACAACAGGTACCCGGGAGTGAGTTACAGACTGGAATCTAATCGAGGGGTTCGGGGTGGTTTATATATAGAATAACAGATACGCGGGAGTGAGTTACAGACTGGAATCTAATCGAGGGGTTCGGGGTGGTTTATATATAGACTAACAGATACCCGGGAGTGAGTTACAGACTGGAATCTAATCGAGGGGTTCGGGGTGGTTTATATTTTGAATAACAGATACCCGGGAGTGAGTTACAGACTGGAATCTAATCGAGGGGTTCAGGGTGGTTTATATATAGAATAACAGATACCCGGGAGTGAGTTATAGACTGGAATCTAATCGAGGGGTTCGGGGTGGTTTATATATAGAATAACAGATTCCCGGGGGTGAGTTACAGACTGGAATCTAATAAAGGGGTACGGGGTGGTTTATATATAGAATAACAGATACCCGGGAGTGTGTCACAGACTGGAATCTAATCGAGGGGTTCGGGGTGGTTTATATATAGAATAACAGATACCCGGGAGTGAGTTACAGACTGGAATCTAATCGAGGGGTACGGGGTGGTTTATATATAGAATAATAGATACCCGGGAGTGAGTTACAGGCTGGAATCTAATCGAGGGGTTCAGGGTGGTTTATATATAGAATAACAGATACCCGGGAGTGAGTTACAGACTGGAATCTAATCGAGGGGTTCGGGATGGTTTATATATAGAATAACAGATACCCGGGAGTGAGTTACAAACTGGAATCTAATCGAGGGGTTCAGGGTGGTTTATATATAGAATAACAGATACCCGGGAGTGAGTTACAGACTGGAATCTAATCGAGGGGTTCAGGGTGGTTTATATATAGAATAACAGATACCCGGGAGTGAGTTACAGACTGGAATCTAATCGAGGGGTTCGGGGTGGTTTATATATAGAATAACAGATACCCGGGAGTGAGTTACAGACTGGAATCTAATCGAGAGATTCGGGGTGGTTTATATATAGAATAACAGATACCCGGGAGTGAGTTACAGACTGGAATCTAATCGAGGGGTTCAGGGTGGTTTATATATAGAGTAACCGATACCCAGGAGTGAGTTACAGACTGGAATCTAATCGAGGGGTTCGGGGTGGTTTATATATAGAATAACAGATACCCGGGAGTGAGTTACAGACTGGAATCTAATCGAGGGGTTCGGGATGGTTTATATATAGAATAACAGATACCCGGGAGTGAGTTACAGACTGGAATCTAATCGAGGGGTTCAGGGTGGTTTATATATAGAACAACAGGTACCTGGGAGTGAGTTACAGACTGGAATCTGATCGAGGGGTTCGGGGTGGTTTATATATAGAATAACAGATACCCGGGAGTGAGTTACAGACTGGAATCTAATCGAGGGGTTCGGGGTGGTTTATATATAGAATAACAGATACCCGGGAGTGAGTTACAGACTGGAATCTAATCGAGGGGTTCGGGGTGGTTTATATATAGAATAATAGATACCCGGGAGTGAGTTACAGGCTGGAATCTAATCGAGGGGTTCAGGGTGGTTTATATATAGAATAACAGATACCCGGGAGTGAGTTACAGACTGGAATCTAATCGAGGGGTTCAGGGTGGTTTGTATATAGAATAACAGATACCCGGGAGTGAGTTACAGACTGGAATCTAATCGAGGGGTTCAGGGTGGTTTATATATAGAATAACAGATACCCGGGAGTGAGTTACAGACTGGAATCTAATCGAGGGGTTCAGGGTGGTTTATATATAGAATAACAGATACCCGGGAGTGAGTTACAGACTGGAATCTAATCGAGGGGTTCGGGGTGGTTTATATATAGAATAACAGATACCCGGGAGTGAGTTACAGACTGGAATCTAATCGAGAGATTCGGGGTGGTTTATATATAGAATAACAGATACCCGGGAGTGAGTTACAGACTGGAATCTAATCGAGGGGTTCAGGGTGGTTTATATATAGAGTAACCGATACCCAGGAGTGAGTTACAGACTGGAATCTAATCGAGGGGTTCGGGGTGGTTTATATATAGAATAACAGATACCCGGGAGTGAGTTACAGACTGGAATCTAATCGAGGGGTTCGGGATGGTTTATATATAGAATAACAGATACCCGGGAGTGAGTTACAGACTGGAATCTAATCGAGGGGTTCAGGGTGGTTTATATATAGAACAACAGGTACCTGGGAGTGAGTTACAGACTGGAATCTGATCGAGGGGTTCGGGGTGGTTTATATATAGAATAACAGATACCCGGGAGTGAGTTACAGACTGGAATCTAATCGAGGGTTTCGGGGTGGTTTATATATAGAATAACAGATACCCGGGAGTGAGTTACAGACTGGAATCTAATCGAGGGGTTCGGGGTGGTTTATATATAGAATAATAGATACCCGGGAGTGAGTTACAGACTGGAATCTAATCGAGGGGTTCCGGGTGGTTTATATATAGAATAACAGATACCCGGGAGTGAGTTACAGACTGGAATCTAATCGAGGGGTTCAGGGTGGTTTATATATAGAATAACAGATACCCGGGAGTGAGTTACAGACTGGAATCTAATCGAGGGGTTCGGGGTGGTTTATATATAGAATAACAGATACCCGGGAGTGAGTTACAGACTGGAATCTAATCGAGGGATTCGGGGTGGTTTATATATAGAATAACAGATACCCGGGAGTGAGTTACAGACTGGAATCTAATCGAGGGGTTCAGGGTGGTTTATATATAGAGTAACCGATACCCAGGAGTGAGTTACAGACTGGAATCTAATCGAGGGGTTCGGGGTGGTTTATATATAGAATAACAGATACCCGGGAGTGAGTTACAGACTGGAATCTAATCGAGGGGTTCGGGATGGTTTATATATAGAATAACAGATACCCGGGAGTGAGTTACAGACTGGAATCTAATCGAGGGGTTCAGGGTGGTTTATATATAGAACAACAGGTACCCGGGAGTGAGTTACAGACTGGAATCTGATCGAGGGGTTCGGGGTGGTTTATATATAGAACAACAGGTACCCGGGAGTGAGTTGCAGACTGGAATCTGATCGAGGGGTTCGGGGTGGTTTATATATAGAATAACAGATACCCGGGAGTGAGTTACAGACTGGAATCTAATCGAGGGGTTCGGGGTGGTTTATATATAGAAATACAGATACCCGGGAGTGAGTTACAGACTGGAATCTAATCGAGGGGTTCGGGGTGGTTTATATATAGAATAATAGATACCCGGGAGTGAGTTACAGGCTGGAATCTAATCGAGGGGTTCAGGGTGGTTTATATATAGAATAACAGATACCCGGGAGTGAGTTACAGACTGGAATCTAATCGAGGGGTTCGGGGTGGTTTATATATAGAATAACAGATACCCGGGAGTGAGTTACAGACTGGAATCTAATCGAGGGGTTCGGGGTGGTTTATATATACAATAACAGATACCCGGGAGTGAGTTACAGACTGGAATCTAATCGAGGGATTCGGGGTGGTTTATATATAGAATAACAGATACCCGGGAGTGAGTTACAGACTGGAATCTAATTGAGGGGTTCAGGGTGGTTTATATATAGAGTAACCGATACCTAGGAGTGAGTTACAGACTGGAATCTAATCGAGGGGTTCAGGGTGGTTTATATATAGAATAACAGATACCCGGAGTGAGTTACAGACTGGAATCTAATCGAGGGGTTCAGGCTGGTTTATATATAGAATAACAGATACCCGGGAGTGAGTTACAGATTGGAATCTAATCGAGGGGTTCAGGATGGTTTATATATAGAATAACAGATACCCGGGAGTGAGTTACAGACTGGAATCTAATCGAGGGGTTCAGGATGGTTTATATATAGAATAACAGATACCCGGGAGTGAGTTACAGGCTGGAATCTAATCGAGGGGTTCAGGGTGGTTTATATATAGAATAACAGATACCCGGGAGTGAGTTACAGACTGGAATCTAATCGAGGGGTTCAGGGTGGTTTATATATAGAATAACAGATACCCGGGAGTGAGTTACAGACTGGAATCAAATCGAGGGGTTCGGGGTGGTTTATATATAGAATAACAGATACCCGGGAGTGAGTTACAGACTGGAATCTAATCGAGAGATTCGGGGTGGTTTATATATAGAATAACAGATACCTGGGAGTGAGTTACAGACTGGAATCTAATCGAGGGGTTCAGGGTGGTTTATATATAGAGTAACCAATACCCAGGAGTGAGTTACAGACTGGAATCTAATCGAGGGGTTCGGGGTGGTTTATATATAGAATAACAGATACCCGGGAGTGAGTTACAGACTGGAATCTAATCGAGGGGTTCGGGATGGTTTATATATAGAATAACAGATACCCGGAAGTGAGTTACAGACTGGAATCTGATCGAGGGGTTCGGGGTGGTTTATATATAGAATAACAGATACCCGGGAGTGAGTTACAGACTGGAATCTAATCGAGGGGTTCGGGGTGGTTTATATATAGAATAATAGATACCCGGGAGTGAGTTACAGGCTGGAATCTAATCGAGGGGTTCAGGGTGGTTTATATATAGAATAACAGATACCCGGGAGTGAGTTACAGACTGGAATCTAATCGAGGGGTTCAGGCTGGTTTATATATAGAATAACAGATACCCGGGAGTGAGTTACAGATTGGAATCTAATCGAGGGGTTCAGGATGGTTTATATATAGAATAACAGATACCCGGGAGTGAGTTACAGACTGGAATCTAATCGAGGGGTTCAGGATGGTTTATATATAGAATAACAGATACCCAGGAGTGAGTTACAGACTGGAATCTAATCGAGGGGTTCAGGCTGGTTTATATATAGAATAACAGATACCCGGGAGTGAGTTACAGATTGGAATCTAATCGAGGGGTTCAGGATGGTTTATATATAGAATAACAGATACCCGGGAGTGAGTTACAGACTGGAATCTAATCGAGGGGTTCAGGATGGTTTATATATAGAATAACAGATACCCAGGAGTGAGTTACAGACTGGAATCTAATCGAGGGGTTTGGGGAGGGTTATATATAGAATAACAGATACCCGGGAGTGAGTTACAGACTGGAATCTAATCGAGGGGTTCGAGGTGGTTTATATATAGAATAACAGATACCCGGGAGTGAGTTACAGACTGGAATCTAATCGAGGGGTTTGGGGAGGGTTATATATAGAATAACAGATACCCGGGAGTGAGTTACAGACTGGAATCCAATCGAGGGGCTCAGGGTGGTTTCTATATAGAATAACAGATCCCCGGGATTGAGTTACAGGCTGGAATCTAATCGAGGGGTTCGGGGTGGTTTATATCTAGAATAACAGATACCCGGGAGTGAGTTACAGACTGGAATCTAATCGAGGGGTTCGGGGTGGTTTATATATAGAATAACAGATACCCTGGAGTGAGTTACAGACTGGAATCTAATCGAGGGGTTCGGGGTGGTTTCTATATAGAATAACAGATACCCGGGAGTGAGTTACAGACTGGAATCTAATCGAGGGGTTCGGGGTGGTTTATATATAGAATAACAGATACCCGGGAGTGAGATGCAGACTGGAATCTAATCGAGGGGTTCGGGGTGGTTTATATATAGAATAACAGATACCCGGGAGTGAGTTACAGACTGGAATCTAATCGAGGGGTTCAGGGTGGATTATGTATAGAATAACAGATACCCGGGAGTGAGTTACAGACTGGAATCTAATCGAGGGGTTCAGGGTGGTTTATATATAGAATAACAGATACCCGGGAGTGAATTACAGACTGGAATCTAATCGAGGGGCTCGGGGTGGTTTATATATAGAATTACAGATACCTGGGAGTGAGATGCAGACTGGAATCTAATCGAGGAGTTCGGGGTGGTTTATATATAGAATAACAGATACCCGGGAGTGAGTTACAGACTGGAATCTAATCGAGGGGTTCGGGGTGGTTTATATATAGAATAACAGATACCCGGGAGTGAGATGCAGACTGGAATCTAATCAAGGGGTTCGGGATGGTTTATATATAGAATAACAGATACCCGGGAGTGAGTTACAGACTGGAATCGAATCGAGGGGTTCAGGGTGGTTTATATATAGAATAACAGATACCCGGGAGTGAGTTACAGACTGGAATCTAATCGTGGGGTTCAGGGTGGTTTATATATAGAATTACAGATACCCGTGAGTGAGTTACAGACTGGAATCTAATCGAGGGGTTCGGGGTGGTTTATATATAGAATAACAGATACCCGGGAGTGAGTTACAGACTGGAATCCAATCGAGGGGTTCAGGGGGTTTATATATAGAATAACAGATACCCGGGAGTGAGTTACAGACTGGAATCTAATCGTGGGGTTCAGGGTGGTTTATATATAGAATTACAGATACCCGTGCGTGAGTTACAGACTGGAATCTAATCGAGGGGTTCGGGGTGGTTTATATATAGAATTACAGATACCCGTGAGTGAGTTACAGACTGGAATCTAATTGAGGGGGTCGGGGTGGTTTATATACAGAATAACAGATACCCGGGAGTGAGCTACAGACTGGAATCTAATCAAGGGGTTCGGGATGGTTTATATATAGAATAACAGATACCCGGGAGTGAGTTACAGACTGGAATCTAATCGAGGGGTTCAGGGTGGTTTATATATAGAATTACAGATACCCGTGAGTGAGTTACAGACTGGAATCTAATCGAGGGCTTCGGGGTGGTTTATATATAGAATAACAGATACCCGGGAGTGAGTTACAGACTGGAATCTAATCGAGGGGCTCAGGGTGGTTTATATATAGAATAACAGATACCCGGGAGTGAGTTACAGACTGGAATCTAATCGAGGGGTTCAAGGTGGTTTATATATAGAATAACAGATACCCAGGAGTCAGTTACAGACTGGAATCTAATCGAGGGGTTCGGGATGGTTTATATATAGAATAACAGATACCCGGGAGTGAGTTACAGACTGGAATCTAACCGAGGGGTTCGAGTTGGTTTATATATAGAATAACAGATACCCGGGAGTGAGTTACAGACTGGAATCTAATCGAGGGGTTCAGGGTAGTTTATATACAGAATAACAGATACCCGGGAGTGAGTTACAGACTGGAATCTAATCGAGGGGTTCGGGATGGTTTATATATAGAATAACAGATACCCGTGAGTGAGTTACAGACTGGAATCTAATCGAGGGGTTCGGGGTGGTTTATATATAGAATAACAGATACCAGGGTGTGAGTTACAGACTGGAATCTAATCGAGGGGTTCGAGTTGGTTTATGTATAGAATAACAGATACCCGGGAGTGAGTTACAGACTGGAATCTAATCGAGGGGTTCGGGGTGGTTTATTTATAGAATAACGGATACCCGGGAGTGAGTTACAGACTGGAATCTAATCGAGGGGTTCAGGGTGGTTTATATATAGAATAACAGATACCCGGGAGTGAGTTACAGAATGGAATCTAATCGAGGGGTTCGGGGTGGTTTATATATAGAATAACAGATACCTGGGAGTGAGTTACAGGCTGGAATCTAATCGAGGGGTTCGGGTTGGTTTATATATAGAATAACAGATACCCGGGAATGAGTTACAGTCTGGAATCTAACCAAGGGGTTCGAGTTGGTTTATATATGGAATAACAGGTCCCTGGGAGGGAAAGTTGTATGGTGGGAATGGAATTTGACACCAGTCCTTCGGGAACCAGTTTTGGAGAAGAGGAATAACTGTCAGAATATCAAACAAAAATACAAGTTCGACCTGTTTGTGCAGTCGTAACTGCCAAGATCTAGAATTTGTTGTCTGTTGTAAAAGCACAGGTTCATGTCGAGGCAAACCCCCAACGTTATGATATTCGTCTGCTCACAGCTGGGAGACCTTCCAGCCAGTCAAATATAAACTGGCTTCCTGTCAGTACATGGGGTACAATTCAGAGTAAAGCTCCCTCTACACTGTCCCCATCAAACACTCCCAGGACTGGTACAACACGGAGTTAGATACGGAGTAAAGATCCCTCTACACTGTCCCCATCAAACACTCCCAGGACAGGTACAGCACGGGGTTAGATACAGAGTAAAGCTCCCTCTACACTGTCCCCATCAAACACTCCCAGGACAGGTGGGCAGCAGGGTAGCATGGTGGTTAGCATAAATGCTTCACAGCTCCAGTGGTCCCAGGTTCGATCCCCGGCTGGGTCACTGTCTGTGTGGAGTCTGCACGTCCTCCCCCTGTGTGCGTGGGTTTCCTCCGGGTGCTCCGGTTTCCTCCCACAGTCCAAAGATGTGCGGGTTAGGTGGATTGGCCATGCTAAATTGCCCGTAGTGTCCTAATAAAAGTAAGGTTAAGGGGGGGTTGTTGGGTTACGGGTATAGGGTGGATACGTGGGTTTGAGTAGGGTGATCATGGCTCGGCACAACATTGAGGGCCGAAGGGCCTGTTCTGTGCTGTACTGTTCTATGTTCTATGTTCTAGGTACAGCACGGTGTTAGATACAGAGTAAAGCTCCCTCTACACTGTCCCCATCAAACACTCCCAGGATAGGTACAGCACGGGGTTAGATACAGAGTAAAGCTCCCTCTACACTGTCCCCATCAAACACTCCCAGGACAGGTACAGCACGGGGTTAGATACAGAGTAAAGCTCCCTCTACACTGTCCCCATCAAACACTCCCAGGACAGGTACAGCACGGGGTTAGATACAGAGTAAAGCTCCCTCTACACTGTCCCCATCAAACGCTCCCAGGACAGGTACAGCACGGGGTTAGATACAGAGTAAAGCTCCCTCGACACTGTCCCCATCAAACACTCCCAGGACAGGTACAGCACGGGGTTAGATACAGAGTAAAGCTCCCTCTACACTGTCCCCATCAAACACTCCCAGGACAGGTACAGCACGGGGTTAGATACAGAGTAAAGCTTCCCTCTACACTGTCCCCATCAAACACTCCCAGGACAGGTACAGCACGGGGTTAGATACAGAGTAAAGCTCCCTCTACACTGTCCCCATCAAACACTCCCAGGACAGGTACAGCACGGGGTTAGAAAGTGTGGGGAGCTGTCTCTACATTTCTGTGGTGAAGGTGACGTTTACCATGGGATGAATTCTGTTCTAATTAAACAAAGGATGGTGTGTGTGATGTTAATGATTTGCAAAGCTGACAGTCAGTCAGTGAGGGAGCAATCGGACTGGAGCACAGATTGGCTGTCTGACAGTAGAACACTTGTCCAAACTCATCCCAACCCCAGGCCCACACATGTATCAGCATCTTTCCCACACTTCAAATCATTCCATCTTACTCTTTCTGTCTCACTCTCTTTCGTGTCTGTCTCTTTTTCGTCTCTCTCTCTCTCTCCCTCTCTCTGTGTCTCTTTCTCTCCCCCTCTCTCTCTGTCTCTTTCTCTCCCCCTCTCTCTCTCTCTGTCTCTCTCTCTCTTTCTCTCTCCCTCAGTCTGTCTCTCTCTCACTGTCTCTCTCTCTCTGTCACTCTGTCTCTCTCTGTCGCTCTGTCTCTCTCTCTCTGTCTCTCTCTCTGTCTCTCTCAGTCTCTCTCTCTCTCTCTCTCTGTCTCTCTCTCAGTCTATCTCTCTGTCTCTCTCTCAGTCTGTCTCTCTGTCTCTCTCTCTTCTCTCTCTGTCTCATTCTCTCTGTCTCACTCTCTCTCTGTCTCACTCGCGCTCTCTCTCTCTCTGTCTCTCTCTCTCTGTCTCGCTCTGTCTCTCTCTCTCTCTGTCACTCTCTCTCTCTCTGTCACTGCCTCTCTCTGTCTCTCTCTCTGACTCTCCTCTCTCTCTGTCTCTTCTCTCTGTCTGTCTCTGTGTCTCTCCCTCTCTGTGTGTCTCTCTCTCTGTCTCTCTGTCTCTCTCTCTGTCTCTCTCTCTCTCTTCTCTCTGTCTCTCTCTGTCTCTCTCTCTGTCTCACTCTCTCCCTCTCTCTCTTTTCTCTCTCTGTGTATCTCTCTCTCTGTCTCATTCTCTGTCTCACACTCTCTCTGTCTCTCTCTCTCTCTCTCTCTGTCTCTCTTCCGCTCTCTCTTCCTCTCTGTGTCTGTCTGTCTCAGTCTCTCTCTCTCTTCTCTCTCTCTCTGTCTCTCTCTCTCTCTGTCACTCTGTCTCTCTCTCTCTGTCTCTCTCTCTCTGTCTCTCTTTCTCTCTGTCTCTCTGTCTCTCTCTCTCTCACTGTGTCTCTCCCTCTCTCTCTGTCTCTCTGTCTCTCTCTCTCTCTCTGTCTCTCTCTCTCTCTGTGTCTCTCTCTCTCTCTCTCTGAATCTCTGTCTCTCTCCCTTTGCGTGTGTCCCTCTCTCTCCCTCACTCACTCACTCTCTCTCTGTCCCTCTGCCACCTTCTCTCTATCAGTATTATGCTCTGTCTCTATTATTTCGATGTATATCTTGCCTTTCCTTCACTGTCGCCGGGGCAACTACCTCCCTAACAGCACAGTGGGTGTACCTACCCCTCGGGGACTGCAGCGGCTCAAGAAGGCAGCTCACCCCCACCTCCTGAAGGGCAACTAGGGATGGGTAATAAATGCCGGTATAGCCAGCGACGCCCACACCCCGTAAAGGAATTTCTCCTAAATTTAGACTTTCAGATGTGAGATTCACAAACAGCTGTCCTCACAGATGTTCGTGGAAGTCGGCAACTCGCATCGCTAGATGGCAAATGATGCTTAAACAGTTAATTTTAAATCTGACGGCGATAGATTCTTGTCATCTGAACCATCAATGGATGAGAGGCAAAGTTGTGAAACGGGGTCAGGGTGCAAATCAAACACAATGGCCCTGAATGGGTGAACATGCTTGAGGGGCTGAATGGCCTCCTGTTCCTGTGTAACAGGCTGGAGAAGGGGCTGAATGGGCCCCTCCTCCTGTCCTGTGTAACAGGCTGGAGAAGGGGCTGAATGGGGCCTCCTCCTGTTCCTGTGTAACAGGCTGGAGAAGGAGCTGAATGGGGCCTCCTGTTCCTGTGTAACAGGCTGGAGAAGGGGCTGAATGGGGCCTCCTGTTCCTGTGTAACAGGCTGGAGAAGGGGCTGAATGGGGCCTCCTCTTGTTCCTGTGTAACAGGCTGGAGAAGGGGCTGAATGGGGCCTCCTGTTCCTGTGTAACAGGCTGGAGAAGGGGCTGAATGGAGCCTCCTCCTGTTCCTGTGTAACAGGCTGGAGAAGCGGCTGAATGGGGCCCTCCTCCTGTTCCTGTGTAACAGGCTGGAGAAGGGGCAGAATGGGGCCTCCTGTTCCTGTGTAACAGGCTGGAGAAGGGGATGAATGGGGCGAATGGGGCCTCCCCCTGTTCCTGTCCAACAGGCTGGAGAAGGGGCTGAATGGGGCCTCCTGTTCCTGCGTAACAGGCTGGAGAAGGGGCTGAATGGGGCCTCCTGTTCCTGTGTAACAGGCTGGAGAAGGGGCGGAATGGGGCCTCCTCCTGTTCCTGTGTAACAGGCTGGAGAAGGGGCTGAATGGGGCCTCCTCCTGTGTAACAGGCTGGAGAAGGGGCTGAATGGGGCCTCCTCCTGTTCCTGTGTAACAGGCTGGAGAAGGGGCTGAATGGGGCCTCCTGTTCCTGTGTAACAGGCTGGAGAAGGGGCTGAATGGAGCCTCCTCCTGTTCCTGTGTAACAGGCTGGAGAAGGGGCTGAATGGGGCCCTCCTCCTGTTCCTGTGTAACAGGCTGGAGAAGGGGCTGAATGGGGCCTCCTGTTCCTGTGTAACAGGCTGGAGAAGGGGCTGAATGGGGCCTCCTGTTCCTGTGTAACAGGCTGGAGAAGAGGCTGAATGGGGCCTCCTCCTGTTCCTGTGTAACAGGCTGGAGAAGGGGCTGAATGGGGCCCTCCTGTTCCTGTGTAACAGGCTGGAGAAGGGGCTGAATGGGGCCTCCTGTTCCTGTGTAACAGGCTGGAGAAGGGGCTGAATGGGGCCTCCTCCTGTCCTGTGTAACAGGCTGGAGAAGGGGCTGAATGGGGCCTCCTGTTCCTGTGTAACAGGCTGGAGAAGGTGCTGAATGGGGCCTCCTCCTGTTCCTGTGTAACAGGCTGGAGAAGGGGCTGAATGGGGCCTCCTGTTCCTGTGTAACAGGCTGGAGAAGGGGCTGAATGGGGCCTCCTCCTGTTCCTGTGTAACAGGCTGGAGAAGGGGCTGAATGGAGCCTCCTCCTGTTCCTGTGTAACAGGCTGGAGAAGGGGCTGAATGGGGCCTCCTGTTCCTGTGTAACAGGCTGGAGAAGGGGCTGAATGGAGCCTCCTCCTGTTCCTGTGTAACAGGCTGGAGAAGGGGCTGAATGGGGCCTCCTGTTCCTGTGTAACAGGCTGGAGAAGGGGTTGAATGGGGCCTCCTGTTCCTGTATAACACGCTGGAGAAGGGGCTGAATGGGGCCTCCTCCTGTTCCTGTGTAACAGGCTGGAGAAGGGGCTGAATGGGGCCTCCTCCTGTTCCTGTGTAACAGGCTGGAGAAGGTGCTGAATGGGGCCTCCTGTTCCTGTGTAAGAGGCTGGAGAAGGGGCTGAATGGGGCCTCCTCCTGTTCCTGTGTAACAGGCTGGAGAAGGGGCAGAATGGGGCCTCCTGTTCCTGTGTAACAGGCTGGAGAAGGGGCTGAATGGAGCCTCCTCCTGTTCCTGTGTAACAGGCTGGAGAAGGGGCTGAATGGGGCCTCCTGTTCCTGTGTAACAGGCTGGAGAAGGGGTTGAATGGGGTCTCCTGTTCCTATATAACACGCTGGAGAAGGGGCTGAATGGGGCCTCCTCCAGTTCCTGTGTAACAGGATGGAGAAGGGGCTGAATGGGGCCTCCTCCTGTTCCTGTGTAACAGGCTGGAGAAGGTGCTGAATGGGGCCTCCTGTTCCTGTGTAACAGGCTGGAGAAGGGGCTGAATGGGGCCTCCTCCTGTTCCTGTGTAACAGGCTGGAGAAGGGGCATGAATGGGGCCTCCTGTTCCTGTGTAACAGGCTGGAGAAGGGGCTGAATGGAGCCTCCTCCTGTTCCTGTGTAACAGGCTGGAGAAGGGGCTGAATGGGGCCTCTCCTGTTCCTGTGTAACAGGCTGGAGAAGGGGCTGAATGGGGCCTCCTCCTGTTCCTGTATAACACGGCTGGAGAAGGGGCTGAATGGGGCCTCCTGTTCCTGTGTAACAGGCTGGAGAAGGGGCTGAATGGGGCCTCCTCCTGTTCCTGTGTAACAGGCTGGAGAAGGGGCTGAATGGGGCCTCCTGTCCTGTGTAACAGGCTGGAGAAGGGGCTGAATGGGGCCTCCTGTTCCTGTGTAACAGGCTGGAGAAGGGCTGAATGGGGCCTCCTGTTCCTGTGTAACAGGCTGGAGAAGGGGCTGAATGGGGCCTCCTCCTGTTCCTGTGTAACAGGCTGGAGAAGGGGCTGAATGGGCCTCCTCCTGTTCCTGTGTAACAGGCTGGAGAAGGGGCTGAATGGGG